>NC_092335.1:100185000-100492500 GCF_046630445.1 Rutidosis leptorrhynchoides
GGAGAATCAAGTCTTTAAAGGGTAATATGTATTTCTGTTAGAGTTAGATTGTCTGTTTTCGTGTAGTTCTCAAAAATGGAACCCGAATGCAGGGGCGGAGGCATGCTTTACCTTATGGTAGCACGTGCCCCCAATGCCGATCGTGATATAAGTTCAACATGTATCTAATTTATACAACAATAGGCATTAGTAAGCATTCATGCACCCACTATTTCCGTAAAATCTCCACGTGAACTTTATAATCATGGGGCACTCTCACATATTTATCATTTTTGTGCAATGTTAGATACTACTCCTACTTGCTTATTTCAGTTAGGTGCTATAAGTTTTTATAATTTATTTACCAAGTTAACACAAATCTAATTATAATTTAATTTAGTGACTTTAGAAATAGTTTAACTTGAGAGTTAAAACTTGAAAATTTTGTAAGATTCAATACTGTTGTTATACAATGTATATTACTATGTTAGGCTTGCTTAATTGTTCATTTGTTTCTAGTTTTATCATATGCTATTATACCGATTTTTGAATCGTTTATAATAGGCTTGAAATTTGTGCCACCAGCGATTAAAAATCCTGGCTCCGCCCCTGCCCGAATGGTCTTTCCCTAGCAGACCCTAAAGAACTAGTCTTCTCCTCCCATTCTGAATTTTTATTTTTTTTAGGAAATGAAGACTGCCTGTGAACTAAACCATGGTCTAATGCTACACGCTTTGATCACTAAATGTAATAATGACACACTTCCGAGTGAAATAGTATCAGTAATCAGAGAAAGAATGGACGGAGTTATAAAAGAATCCAGATGCGAAGATAATAAGTTACAATTTGGTAAAGGAAAATCAAAATCTGCTGCGAAAAGAAGAGCACGACACCTAGAAAGATGTCACAAATGCGGAAAATGGTCACATGGAGGTAAATGTTCAAATAATCAAACCTATTCAAACACCGAATTTGTTACTTTATGCAGAGACGGACCGTTCATATGTTTAGAAGAAAAGACACTGAATGCTCGAGGTTACGCCTATGTAGCCATGGAAAACCAATTAAACCGACTATCTTATGAATGGGATAGATCATATAACTAAGAAATCTATTTCACAGGTATGTTTGTACAGTTTTTATTTTATTTTTTTTATTTTTAACCTTTTGATAATAAACGATAATTTGTTCGCTATAAAGTATTAAATTGGTATTGAATAAAATTAGGTTTGGCGACCGAAATTATTGATATCATTCAAAAATTTATTACATCACTGCGAAATTTAACGTTTATTCTTAAGGTATAAATATCTTTAATCAACCAACCCAAAATATTTCAAAAATTCGTCATGAGTTAAATTAGATCTTGGAACCGAAATTACTTTACCGAAAAGAGGGGCGCATATTTTTGATAATATTTGATTGATTAAAGTGGGATAAAAAGCCAAAAAGATTTTTAATTTTATTTTTACCATGTTTTTAAAATTAATATTTAAATCTTAAATTAATATTGTAAACTTTATAAAAACAATATATTTAAAATTGTAAATATTTGAAAAATTAATATAAGTTTGGTGTGAATTTATAATATGAATTTTTAAATTAAGTTTGGTGTGAATTTTTAATTTTTAAAATATGAATTTTAATTTTATGCATTTCAAATTTTAAGTTTGGTGTGAATTTTTAATATTAATTTTGAATTTTATATTTAAGTTGTGTGAATTTAAAAACAAAAATTTACTTTATCTCATTAAGTTAAAAATATGATTTTTAAAATTCGTCGTAAGTTGAAGACTAGGTCTTTGAACCGAAATTGCTTTACCCGAGGGAGGGACGAGAACTTTTATTATCATTATTTTTAATCTTATTGAATCAAAGTATGCCAAAAACATTTAAAAAAACCAAAAATCTTAGCTTTTAAAACAATCGCTACAAAAAGATAAATTTTAAAATTTTGTCGAAGGACAGACTAGGACATCGATCCGAAACGACCTCGTCCTAAATAACAAGGAAAACAAAATTTTAAAAATTAATTACTTAATTGTTTTATAAGTTAATGATTTTATATAAAAAAAAAAAAAAAAACTCCGCGACTTGCGGAGTTTGGAGGTTTAATCCCCGCGAGTCGCGGAGGGACCAAAACACAGAAAAAAAATAAAACGTAAAAAAACAGATCAGTCCAACCCACAACACAAAACACAGCGAAAATACTGCAAAAAACTGCGAAAATACACCCCCAAAATCACAATTTTTAACCGTTAATCATCAAATCTATTACTAAAATCATGTTGAGAAGGATGCTATCAAGGAATTACTCAAGAAAAACGGTAAATTTCTACACCTAAACACCATTTAATCCGAAAATTGTGTTCTTGATCAATTTTTCCCCCAATTTGATTTTGATGCTTTTTAGTGTAATTATGCTTAAATTGTTTATGTATTATGCTTGTATAACCTAGATTGATGCTATTTAACATGATTAGAAGCCTTAAACTTCAAATTTTGAGTAATCTAGGGTTTGTGTTCTTGAGCAAATTTGGGGCTTTTTGATATAAACAGGTTATGGCCGATTTTTGTCATGAATTGTTGCTAAATTAAGTAGTGTAACATGTTTAGGTAATTAAATGATCCAAACTTTGAGCCTAAACATGATTTTGAGAATTAAAGTGAACTTTTTCGAGTCTAAAAATTCATGAACTTGATTTTTGAGAGATAATGCCATTTGAAACTTGTTTAATTGCTAGTAATGATTATTTTGACATGTTATTTGAGTTGAATGCTTATGAACTTGGCGAACATTTTCGTATATGCTTATTTGAAAAAAGTGTAGATTTGATGAAAATATGAAAATGAGCTTAAGTTTGATATAAATTGATCATGTCATTGTAATTATTTTGATTGATGATTTTGCTGACACTAATACATATTTGGATGCACAAAAATTGTGTTTGATGTGTTTTGCAGACTGAAAGGGGTGAATCTTCATCCCAAGCTCGCAATGCTCCTGCTGAGAATGCGGAACAACAGGAGGTGGATAACTACTACAAGCAAGATATACCTCATCCAGTCATGACATTTTCTGATATGCACTTGGAAGATTTGCATCCGAACCTGAGATTTGACAGACTTTGGATAGATTATCCAAAATACCAAAGGGGTTTGCATACTCTTCATTCTAAAGTTGTTGAGGTACCTAGGGTCATAGAATGGGGACCCTTAGAAGCTGTAGAATTGGCCGGGCCAATTAGGGAATTACTTGCACAGAGGTATGGTAATTCTACTTTTAATGACTGGGTACGTTTATTCACCATGCGTAGACCTGTATATAAAGTATGGTGTGAAGAATTGTTGTGTAGTATAGAGTTGAATGATCGGGTAGCTAGTTTAACCGATCGATCTTTTATTAGATTTTTGTTAGGAGGTTCGATGCGCCACATGTCTTTACTAGACATGGCTCAGGCTTTACGTATATATACGCCTGAGGAGTTAGCATCTGCCGATTGTAGAGGGTTGATACTAAATGGTAAAAAGATAGATGAAAATTTTGATACACACGGTGTGTGGAGTCAAATGACAAGCCATCACCGATTCAAAGGGGGAAATTACTCTTATTTGGATATAGATAGAGCTGAATTAAGAGTAATTCATAGGTTTTTAGCTAATTCGATTACACAAAGAGGTAAGAACAAGGAAAAGGTAAATGAACAGGATTTGTTTTACCATATGTGTATTCGAGACCCACAAAGCGCTGTAACTATACCTTATTGTGTGGGTTATTATTTATCAGCTATGGTTAGGGGGATGAGACCGCATAGCATAATAGGAGGTGGTATTTTTATTACTTTGATTGCTGAATATCTCGGTGTGGATATAAGTCGGGGGGATTATTAGTCGAAGAACCAGAACCCCGCGATACTATAGGTTTAAATGTATACCATGGTGCGAAAGTTTTGAAGAGGCGAAATAACGCCGCAGTACAATACCATGGTAGACATCCACAGGTTGAGAGAAACCAACAGCAAGGTAATGTAGGAGGGGGAAATGAGATGCAAGAAATGCAAAGGTTTATAGCTTCACAGGAGTACGAAAATGCTAGACAGAGAGCATTTGAAGATTGGCAAGTTCATTAGAACCAAATCATAGCTCATTGCCAACATATAGGTAGAAACTATATTCCTACACCAAAACCCATATTCCCTCCCTGGTCTATAGAGATGCAACCACCGTATCCTACGTATAACCCTGCCGAAGCATTCTATAACACCTATGGTTATGCTTGGAACCCCTATTGGTATCGGTATCATCCCTAGTCTACTTAGTTTTATTTATTTTGTAATTTGTAATGTTGATACGTTTAATACTTATGTTAATATTGTAATAGTTTTTATAATTTTCTGACTTTTATTCTTAGATTTTAATAATTTTGAATGTGGGGTAATATACCAAACTTCAAAAATATGTATATATGTTTGCAGTTTATCTTATGTACACAACAGGGTAAAACAACGCATTTTCAAATACTGGCATTAAGTTCAGCAAAAGCAACTAATTTTGACGACAAGATGCAAAATATATGTGAAATAACAACAAGACGGAATGAACAAATGATGTGCACCATTTATCATTCAACAAACAAACGCCAATATGTTTGGAAAATTTGGTAAAATTTAATCATTTTCACACAAATCACCCTCAATAATTTAATTTGTTACTGATTTCTTGCAAATGAGGGCATTGCAAGATCTTAAGTGTGGGAAGGGGTTAAATTCTTTCGGATTTTAAAATTTTTACTTTATACACTTGGTTACCATTAAAAATACTAGTAAAGCAGTAGTTGTATTAGATTCTAGTGCTCTCTGATAATAAAGAACAGCCATAGTCTTATATACTGACTACCCAATTCTAGTAAAAAAATTTCAAAATTTTCAATTAAATGAACTCAAAATCATGTTTATACATATTTATGAACGATAAAACTAGGTTTTAACACCGAAATTATTGTAACCTCGGAAAGGACATAAATTGAGAAACAAACCAAAATGTTAAAATTCATTTAAAATGGAATAGAGGACGATAAAAAGGAAAATAAAAGCCAAGTGTGGGAAAATTTACCAAGTTATTCAAAACATATATCACATATTTTTGTACAAATAACTGAAAATACTTTTGCTTTGGACTAAACTAAAAAGTTTTACCTGATTTACTGTAAGAAAGATGGATCTACACGATGAATCAATTCCATCATTAAAAGGAAGTAAAGTCTTCCGAAAAAGAAACGCGCTTCTTGATTTAGGTCAAGAAGTTGTCGTCCAGACCAGCTGTAGGTTGACGAAAAATCTAGAAAAGTCATCACTAAAATCAGCAGGAAATCCACGGACCTCAGCATTAAACAGGGTCGCCAAGTGGTCAGATTTATCCTAACCATGAGAAGGATTTATCTCGTAAAATGGGGGGGCACCATGCAAATTAGCTGGATAAGACTAATGAATCAGATCCCCAGAAAGGATAATCTCCTTAAAAGATCAAAAAATCAGCTTTTAAGCCTGATATTACTCAATCCTTGAGATTGACCTTAAAGATTGAGAATTCAAACTCATGGAATTCAATGATAACTAAACTCGAGCTTGAACGAGAAAATATTTTGATCAAAGATAAAACCGATTTGTTTTCTGAAAACCTATTTTTCAATGCGTTCATTACCATTGAACGTAAAATCCTAGGAATTCACCTGGAATTCATTAGGTCACCTGAACCAAATCGGGTGTCAACCGTAAGAATGGTGGTTGCATAGTGGTCAAAGACAGGACCTTGTGCCAGACCGAAAAATCATAAGGGTGAGCTTTACTATTGCTCCTACCAAGGATAGTAATTGCGTCCGACACGTTATAGACCATAATTAAAAGCATGTCAGGGGACATTGCCTTAACAGTTGCTTGTTCAACGCTTTCCTTTACAACCGGACGGTAGTTTACCGAAAGGTAATATACGGGACAAGTAAACTGGACGTGTTGCTTTCCAAATACAAGGTTAGCAAGTGGGTGACACAAAACCATAAGTTTTGAGCTAAAATTTTCAAATCTGAAACCCACCAAACCCACAAAAATATTTTGCAAACACCGGTGAAGGGTTATTCCGGAAAACTTATCTAGGGTAAAAGCTAGATTGAATTTTCAAAAGATCAAATATTTTCATAAAGATCCAATTTCCTTAAGGATCTACATTTTCATAGTCATGTGGGACTGTAAACCATATCGTTACTACCATTGTTTATACCGCCGTATAGAAATCACTGATGTACAAAGTGTGAAGAATAAAGAAGTGATTCTAGTATTTCAAGACGATATTGCTTGAGGACAAGCAACGCTTAAGTGTGGGAATATTTGATAATGCTAAAAACGAACATATATTTCATAGCATTATTCCTCAAGAAAGACAAGCTTTTAGTTGCAATTGTTCTATTTACAAGTGATATTCGTTTAAATAATAAAAGGTGAAGACAAAAGATAGATTCGACGAATTGAAGACGCAAACGACCAAAAAGCTCAAAAGTACAAAAGACAATAAAAAAGGTTCCAATTATTGACAAGAAACGTCTCGAAATTACAAGAGTACAAGATTCAAAACGCAAAGTACAAGATATTAAATTATACGCAAGGACGTTCGAAAATCCGGAACCAGGACCAGAGTCAACTCTCAACGCTCGACGCAACGGACTAAAAATTACAAGTCAACTATGCACATAAATATAATATAATATTTAAATAATTCTTATAATTATTTAATATATTATATTTATTTATAAAACCATCGGTAAACAAAGAGCCAAACTTGTGTGAGCTGTAAAAGCAAACTCCGCGACTCGCGGAGTTTGAAGGCCAAAAGGGCCGCGAGTCGCGGAGACCCTAATTTTGAAACTACCTATAAAGCTCGCGAATTCTGATCGCAAAAATAATCCTTTTTTCTTCTTCTCTCATAAACGTATTATATATATATATATTATAATTTTAATTTTAATTCTAATAATAAGGGTATGTTAGCGAATGTTGTAAGGGTGTAAGTCGAAATTCTGTCCGTGTAACGCTACGCTATTTTTAATCATTGTAAGTTATATTCAACCTTTTTACATTAATGTCTCGTAGCTAAGTTATTATTATGCTTATTTAATCCGAAGTAATCATGATGTTGGGCTAATTACTAAAATTGGGTAATTGGGCTTTGTACCATAATTGGGGTTTGGATAAAAGAACGACACTTGTGGAAATTAGACTATGGGCTATTAATGGGTTTTATATTAACTAAACAATACCTTGTTAATTTAATATACAAACTTATAATTCGACGTATTTATATATAACCACATACACTTGATTGGGTACGGTGGGCGGGATATCTATAAATACCAATAATTATTCATTTTACTGGACACGGAACTGGATTAATAGTTAATAGACTTGTTGAAACAGGGGTGAATTACATTCAAGGATAATTGGTGTAATTGTTAACAAAGTAGTAAAACCTTGGTTTACACGCAGTCGATAACCTGGTGTATTCATTAAACAAAGTATTAAAACCTTGTTACAATTCGAATCCCCAATTAGTTGGAATATTTGACTTCGGGAATAAGAATAATTTGACGAAGGCTTTCGCTCTTTATATTTATGACTGATGGACTATTATGGACAAAATCCGTATGGACATATTAAATAATCCAGGACAAAGGACAATTAACCCATGGGCATAAAACTAAAATCAACACGTCAAACATCATGATTACGGAAGTTTAAATAAGCATAATTCTTTTATTTCATATTTAATTTCTTTTATTTTATATTTAATTGCAATTCTAATTATAGCACTTTTATTTATTGTTATTATATTTAATTGCACTTTTAATTATCGTACTTTTTAATTATCGCAAGTTTATTTTATCGCACTTTTATTCTTCGCAATTTCATTATCGTTATTTACTTTACGCTTTAATTTAAGTCTTGTATTTATTTTTAATATTTTACATTTGGTTTTAACTGTGACTAAAGTTTTAAAATCGACAAACCGGTCATTAAACGGTAAAAACCCCCCTTTATAATAATAATATTACTTATATATATATTTGTATTTTTATAAAAGTAAACTAATATAGCATTAAGCTTTGTTTAAAAAGATTCCCTGTGGAACGAACCGGACTTACTAAAAACTACACTACTGTACGATTAGGTACACTGCCTATAAGTGTTGTAGCAAGGTTGAAGTATATCCATTCTCTGAATAAATAAATATCTTGTGTAAAATTGTATCGTATTTAATAGTATTTCCTGTAAAAATATAAGCTATTTCGTATACCCCGCTGCAAACATCAAGGACCTTGTGCCAGACCGAAAAATTATAGGGTGATCTTTACTATTGCTCCTACAAAGGATAGTAATTACATCCGATATGTTATAGACCATAATTAAAAGCATGTCACGGGACATTGCCTTAACGGTTGCTTGTTCAATGCTTTTCTTTACAACCGGACTGTAGTTTACCGAAAGGTAATATACGGAGCAAGTATACTGGATGTGTTGCTTTCCCGACACAAGGTTAGCAAGTGGGTGACACAAAACCGCAAGTTTTGAGCTAAAATTTTCAAATCTGAAACCCACAAAACCCACAAAAACATTTTGCAAACACCGGTGAAGGGTTATTCCGGAAAACTTATCTAGGGTAAAAGCTAGATTGAATTTTTAAAAGATCAAATGTTTTCATAAAGATCTAATTTCCTAAAGGATCTAAATTTTCATAGTCATGTGGGACTGTAAACCACAACGCTACTATCATTGTTCATACCGCCATATTGAAATCACTGATGTACAAAGTGTGAAGAATAAAGAAGTGATTCTAGTATTTTTATTTCAAGACTATATTGCTTGAGGACAAGCAACGCTCAAGTGTGGGAATATTTGATAATGCTAAAAACGAACATATATTTCATAGCATTATCCCTCAAGAAAGACAAACTTTTAGTTGCAATTGTTCTATTTACAAGTGATATCCGTTTAAATAATAAAAGGGGAAGACAAAAGACAGATTCGACGATTTGAAGACGCAAATGACGAAAAAGCTAAAAAGTACAAAGTACAATCAAAGTGGTTCAAATTATTGGTGAGAAACGTCTCGAAATTACAAGAGTACAAGCCGCAAAACGCAAAATACAAGATATTAAATTGTATAGATGGACGTTCGAAAATCCAGAACCAGGACCAGAGTCAACTCTCAACGCTCGACGCAACGTACTAAAAATTACAAGTCAACTATGCACATGAATATAATATAATATATAATTAATTCTTAAAATTATATATATATATTATATTATTATATAAAACCGTCGGCAAGCTTGGAAACAAATCAATGTGAGCTGGATTTACCTTCCATGCGATCGCATGAGATTAACACTCCCAGGCCATGTGATCGCATGACCTACTTTTTCTGGCCACATTCCTATAAAAGGCAGGCTTTGCTCGAACTCTAAACACATCTTTTTCCTTCTCCATCTCGCAAACGTAATATATATGTATATATATATATATATATATGTATATATATATATACATATATATATATATTATAATTTTAATTTTAATTTTAATTTTAATTTAATAATAAGGGTATGTTAGCGAATGTTGTAAGGGTGTAAGTCGAAATTCTGTCCGTGTAACGCTACGCTATTATTAATCATTGTAAGTTATGTTCAAACTTTTTAAATTAATGTCTCGTAGCTAAGTTATTATTATGCTTATTTAAGCCAAAGTAATCGTGATATTGGGCTAAATATTAAAATTGGGTAATTGGGCTTTGTACCATAATTGGGGTTTGGACAAAAGAACGACGCTTGTAGAAATTAGACTATGGGCTATTAATGGGCTTTATATTTGTTTAATTAAATGATAGTTTGTTAATTTAATATAAAGATTTACCATTGGACGTACCTATAAATAACCATATACACTCGATCGGACACGATGGGCGAGATATTTATAAGTACTAATAATCGTTCATTTAACCGGACACGGGAATGGATTAATAGTCAATGCATTTATTAAAATAGGGGTGAATTATAGTTTAAGTCCCCAATTAGTTGGAATATTTGACTTCGGATATAAGGATAATTTGACGAGGACACTCGCACTTTATATTTATGACTGATGGACTGTTATGGACAAAAACCAGACGGACATATTGAATAATCCAGGACAAAGGAAAATTAACTCATGGTAATAAACTAAAATCAACACGTCAAACATCATGATTACGGAAGTTTAAATAAGCATAATTCCTTTATTTCATATTTAATTGCACTTTTAATTATCGCACTTTAATTTATTGTCATTTTATTTATCGTACTTTTTAATTATCGTAATTTTATTTATCGTCATTTTATTTATCGTACTTTTATTTATCACAATTTCATTATCGTTATTTACTTTACGCTTTAATTTAAGTTATATTTATTTTTAATATTTTACATTAGGTTTTAACTGCGACTAAAGTTTTAAAATTGACAAACCGGTCATTAAACGGTAAAAATCCCCTTTTATAATAATAATACTACTTATATATATATATATTTATATACAAATATAGTTTTTAAAAATATAGCGTTAAACTTAGCTAGCTCCCTGTGGAACGAACCGGACTTACTAAAAACTACACTACTGTACGATTAGGTACACTGCCTATAAGTGTTGTAGCAAGGTTTAGGTATATCCACTCTATAAATAAATAAATAACTTGTGTAAAATTGTATCGTATTTAATAGTATTTCCTAGCAAAAATACTACTACTTTGTATACACCTCTACGCACATCAGTTATGACCAAAACAAGTTTCCACAAATCTGACCCTGTGCTCACACGTGTGACTGAGGTCTCACTCGTGTGAGTAAGTCCTCACACGTGTGGTTGACCCTCAAAAGTGTGGTCACTCGTACGAGTGACCTGTCAAAAGTGTGGGTGCTGATGAACACCTACAGCTCGCTGTTTTCGCGTTTTTTGACCCCAAAACATGATTTTTGCTCAATCTAATCATGAAACCACTTCAAAAACATCATATAACAACTATAGAACATATATCTAACAACAATTAACACTAACAAACACAATTCATCAAGATTCAAGCATCAAAACTCACTTTTTCTTCAAGAACACAAAACCCATTTAATCAAGAATCAAAGCAAGGATTCAAGTAAACAAACCTGATTAGATGATCACAAGGATGATAATAATCACTCCTTAAAGTCTCTTGATTCAATTTCTAGCTTAGATTTAATTAGGGTTGTGAAGGGGATGAAGTTTAGGTGCGTTCTTGTTTCTCAATTTAGGAAAAATGGACAAGAACTGTCCAGATTACTCCTTAAGTGGGTATTAAAACCCATACCCCATAACACACAGGTATTTACCAGTTATCTAATACCTTTCGTACCTCGTTAAGAGGCCCTAACGGAGTCTAAATTAAATAAACGAACCTGTTCTGTGACCCTTGTCACAAACTGGTCTTAACCAAAAAATCAGATAATCAAAACATACAACTATTAAAATTACTTTTAATAACACTTAAGGGCAAAATAGTCTATTTCAAGTAGGCCCAAAACGCAGGTGTTACAAAAAGTGTCAACCAAAGGTTAGTGAGTTCATAGGTATATCGTAATCAATCATTTCCAAAATTTTAATAGACCACAAGATTTCATTTTCATAAACATTATGCAGGAACACACATCTGTAAAAATTATTCATATGATGAACACCTGGTAACCGACATTAATAAATGCATCTAGAATATCCCCAAATATGCAGGTACACTCATCTGTATATAAAATCGAAGTACTAAAGCATCCATAAACTGGATGGGGTTCGTTAGGCCCATAGATCTATCTTCAGGATTCGCGTCAATTTGGGGGTCTGTTCCCAAATTCTTAGGCTACCAAGCTAAAAAGGGTGATATCTGGTATAATGATTCAATCATAGAATATAGTTTTAAGTACTTGTGTCTATTTCGTTAAACATTTATAAAATCAGCGCATGTATTCTCAGTCCCAAAAATATATATTGCAAAAGCATTTAAAAAGGGAGCAAATGAAACTCACCATACGATATTTTGTAGTAAAAATATTCATATGACGGAACTGAACTGTCATAACCCGACCTTAACCATAAGGACGAATATAATAACATATGATTTCATCGCGAGGTATTGACCTCTATATGCGACATTTTTCAAAAACTGCATTCGTTTTTACAATACAAACCATAGCTTTTATTACAAATACAAGGTTTAAACAACTTAATAATGATTATCGTTTAGCGATAATCTTAGACTTACAAACTTTACATGTGATAATAACAATACGACCTCCAACATATTTTACATTACAAATCCTCCGATATGCAGTTTTATTTTTGACACAAATATGCATACTCAAGATCTTGCTTAAATTCAACATGTTGCAGCGGAAGCTTTTAGTTATCACCTGAGAATAAACATGCTTAAAACGTCAACATAAAGTTGGTGAGATATAGGTTTAATGCCGGCAGCGTTATGAATATAGACCACAAGATTTCATATATAAACGTTTTAATAAAAATATTCTAAGTTGTTGAGCACTTGATACCATACTTAACATTTAATCAACGTCGCATATTCCCTTTATTATGAAATCTTACTACACCGTACCAAGTGTAGTCACCGAAACGAAGTACTGTGCAACCGTTGAATACTGGTCGTCCAGTCCGGTTGGGGTTGTCAGGCCCGATAGATCTATCAACAGGATTCGCGTTTACAATACCTCATGTAAATAGTAGTTACCAAGTTACAGGGAAGTATGCCAGTGGTACAACTCAACGTAGAATATATTTTTTTAATCACTTGTGTCCATAACGTAAATCATAAAATGCATGTATTCTCATCCCGAAATATTTAGAGTTTAAAAGTGGGACTATATACTCACTTTTGTCTTGAAGGTATTTAACTCGACTTGGTCTCCGATAGATATCACGAACCTAACCATATATATAATATATCAACATATTTTCTTTTCAAGTAATCGTTACATATATATATATATATATATATATATATATATATATATATATATATATATATATATATATATATATATATACTTTTAATATTTTCTTAGTCCGTAGTTAGCAGTCCGATGTTAGTGGTCCACAATTAGTTGCTTAAATAAAATAAATAAAAACCCCATTGTATTCGTATTGATCAGAATTAATCTTGACCCATGGTACCATGTTGTCAAATGACGTGTTGCGTACATAAAGTACCGTGTTGTCAAATGACGTGTTGCGTACAATCATGAGGTCTTATGATTAATCTTCTCGTGTTGTTTACGGGTGGTCCTGAAATATATAAAATCAAATCATAAGTAAATATATATTAAATATTATGTTAATTAGCCAAGATATGATTAATCCGATTTTGTCATAATATGATATATTACAGGTCTTGAAGTGTTTTTAAAAATCAAATTAGAAGGATCTATTTAGTTTGCGAACAAGTTTGAAATCACTCAAACTATGTTCTTGTTGTTAAAATTTTATAACACAAAATAAGATAGCTATATAAATATGAATCGAATAAGGTTATGAATAAGGTTACTACCTCAAGTTACTTGGACAAAGCTACTGGAAAAGGTAAGAAAAATCTTGGAATCAAAAGAGTAGTGAAGTGGGATTGAAAGATTGGAAGTAATCTCCTTGAAATCGGATGACTATATTGATACGTTCTTGAGTAGGTAAATGAAGAGAGATTAGGGAGTGAATTAACTTGAAAGAAAATTGGAAATGAAATTGTATGTGTGTGTGTGTGTGTGTGCAAAATATCATGATTATGGGATGGATATATAGGAGATTTAGTTTGTTTTCTTGCACAAAAGTCACACATGAGGTTAAATGGCTGGTTCCCACATGTAACATCATGTCTAGTGGCTGATCATTGAAGTTTATTGTTGGTATATACCAATAGTAAATATGTATAGAAGCTGGGTATGATACGGTTACATATACCCTAGATATACTTGTAGAAATTTTGAGGAATCGGAACGAGAATTCAAATATGGACGGGTTTATAACTGTAAAAGAGGCTCAAAACTGGGCTTTTATTTTTGGGTCAAACCGGGCCAAAATAAAATTTTAAGACATTTTTAATAAAGCAATGTTAGCCCAGTTCACTGTTATTATTTTTGGGACAAACCAGCCAGGGGCTCTGCCCCTTGGACCCCGCCAGGGGTTTCCACCCCTTGGACCCCGCTTATCGAGGGCACTGCCCCCGAACCCCTGTCATAATCAAGATAAGTTCAAACAAGTGTGCACTCCACACTTCCCCAAACTTGTTCGATATTTATCAAGATTATTTTGGTTACAAATTAATCCCATTACACTTAAATCATATTGGTGACATAGATCACCAACACATTATATATTGTAAGTATATATGTCAAAGAATGTTACATATAGTTATCGTTTTGAAAACTTAAGTTAGTGGTCTCAAAGTATACTTATAACTCAATGTTGTTAGTTCACAATGAAATGTTAAACCATCCTTAAATCATGTTAAATATGTATAGATATGTACATATACATAATCGTATAATTATCGTGTGTTATATAGTTCGTGATATCATCGGTCAAATTGGACGGTCAAACGTTGTGTGAAACTCTTTTCAAAAACATAAGTCTCAACAGTTTGGATTGCTTATCATGTTGGTAAGGTTTATTTTATGTAAATATTAATCTCATAAGTATAAAACGATCGGAAAAATCTGGGTCGTTACATGAACAATGCAAGGTTGGCCTCGAATTCACGAACCTATATCAGTTATATATATTAAATCATATAATAACAACTAACGAGTTGATATATTAATAATTTACATACCATATTACTAATTAAGTTATATTTATCCTATGTATTTTAGGTAGTTAATATTTATTTCTATGTTACATTTATTAATATTAATATAGTAAATATTTATTAAAGTAGTTTAATAATATAATATTTATCATTTATCATAATATATTACAAATAGAAATTTATTTCAATTTTTATATATGATAAAAAATATATATTTATATTAATTAATATATTTTATATATAGCTTACTTAATGTCATAAAAATTTAGTAATATATAATATTAATATATTAGTATTGTATTTTTGTAAAATAATATTTATTTGTAACAGTAACAATAATAGTGATAATAAAAATGATACTTTTGAAAATGATAATTTTTAATATAAATGATATTAAAAATAATTTCAATAATGATACTAATAATAATAACCTAAATGATAATAATAATGTTAATTCTAATATCAAGGTTAGTAATAATGATAACAATAATTTTATTGATCATTTTAATACCAAGGATAATAATTTTAATAGAAATGATAATAATAATAATAATAATAATAATAATAATAATAATAATAATAATAATAATAATAATAATAATAATAATAATGATATTACTAATACTAACAATAATGATAATAATATTAATTGTATTAACAATACTAATAATTATGTTCTTCATATTAGTAATAACCTAATAACAATAATAACTAATAATAACAATAATAATAATAATAATAAAAATGAGTAATAAGTAAACTACCTAAATGAAGTAGCCCTTAAAAAAAATGCCCAAGCCCGAGTTTGAACCCGCGACCTCCCGCTAACTGAAACGCAACCATGCAACCATTGCATTGCTTATCATCTTCCTGAAGTAGCACCCATTTTTAATTACTTTATCCTAATGCTTTTATCATATTAACATCTTTTATTATTATCACAGCAGCATCAAAAATCATCATCTAAATCATTATCTATTATAATCGACATCATCATCTTCTATATCATTATGATCATCATCATAATATGTGGATCATCATTTTCATCATAACGTCATCATCCTCATCAAATCATAATCATCATACGATTCTCACTTTTGTCATACCATACCATCTTACCCATATTCATTATCATCATCGTTAACTAACTATTATCACCATCTAATGCACGACATCATCATCATTAATTAATTGTCATCATCATACTTGTTATCCTAATTAATCTAATTATCATCATCATCATTTTAACTATTACGTTTATCACTATAAATCATTTCATAATCATCATAACATCATTCTAAATCTCGTCATTTTATCTTAATATCACGATCCCATTGTCACTTTCATTATTTATTTACGTAAACATCTTCATTATTTAACATCACCTTATCATTATCATACCTTCGTGATTTATCATCGTCTTCCTACTTCACTGTTATTATACCTCCTCGGCCCAACAACCAAAAAGAATCTCGGCCTATCAATTATACGACCCAATATAGAAACAGGAACAAGATGGCCCAACAAACACTTAGATCTCAGTCCAACTACTACAGTAATATGGTCCAACGGCATAATGGATCTCGTCCCAATAGAAATAACGACTTGTGGTGGCCCAACGACTAATACAACTAGTTCCTGGTCCACCTAACTAAATAGAATTACAGCCCACTCGTTTTATCTTAATATCCTTATATCATTATCTTCAGTTCATCAAACATTAACGAGCATAGAGCTCGTTTATTGATCCGGCTCAAGGTAATTTTGGATATCAGTCCATTTAATGATAGCCCAAGGAATAAATCAGATAAGAAGGGAAAAATAAATAAACAAGAGTGCTAGTGCTTTCTTGCGACCAACAAGGAAAAGTAAGTGGACAGCTGCACCTTTTGTTTGTGGGGAACTTATCACACTTTAACTTCTTTTGACTCCTTTTATCTTTATCATTTTCTTCCATCATTTATTAACAGGTATACCAAGTAATTAGCTGAAGCAGTATGAGTTGAACAATAATAGCAGCAGCGAAGACTGCAATTTATACAGCAAAACAGATGGGTTTTCGAGCAGTAAAAGAAGAGAGAGAGAGAGAGAGAGAGAGAGAGAGAGAGAGATAGAGATGGTGTTGAGTGGTGGTTTTGGTGATGGAGAAGAAATAGAAAAACAGTAATAAAGCTTGGTTATGGCAGCGGATTTAAGATGGTTTCCAGCTGTAAAATAACAGCTAAAAGGTGGTTCATTGAGATTGTTAAACAGAAACAGATAGAAAGATAGTTCCACCATGGATTAAAACTAAAATTGACCAGCTGAATAAAAATGAATTTTTACTGTATCATCGAGTTATTACCATTGTTCTATCGTCATCTTCTTTATTGTTATCACCATCAAGATCTCCATCATCACTTCATCTTCATCCAAGACAGCAACCCAGAACTGTGGCAGAAGTGATGATCTTGGTTATCGAATGGTGGTTTTAGGATGTTAAACAAGGTGGGTGTTCGTGACGGATGACAGTAGAGAGTCCGAACAGGTGATTGTTTTTCGTGGTGTACTATCTCGACTAATAACCAAGAAGAGGGTATGGTGATCGGTGGTGGTTGTAACAATTGGTTCATGGTGTTTGAGTGATGATAATGGTAGTTTTATGTAAATGGTATGTATATGTATATAGAGAAAGAGGTGGTGAGGTGTGTAAGGTTGATGGCCGATGGTTCACGAAATAGGTGGTGAAGATTGCGATGGATGTTGGTTCAAGAGTGAATGCGATATGCATTCTCATATATATGCATACAAATACAGTTACCCTTAATATTAATAATAATATAATAATATATTATACTCCAACATATAGCAAGTGATCGGGTGAAATGAATCAATTAAATAAAGTGCACACTAACTTTATCAATCAATTTGTCTACCTGAATTTGTGATGATTGAATGCGTCGTACATAATTAATATATATATATATATATATATATATATATATATATATATATATATATATATATATATATATATATATATATATATATAAAATTCAACTGAATGAAACGTGCAAGAGTTTTTAGCCACCTGAATTATTGTTGTAACTATTCCTTTACGGACTGGATTCCGTGCTCCTTTGATAATCAATGGTGTATAAAAGTCTTCGAAAAAGATCCCAAAATTTTTATCTTAATTCTCTTTATTTATTTTAGTCATTTTTGTGAAACTTGTGCTCAAAAAGGTTCGTCTAATATTTACATTAATACGCTCACAAGCTCGCATTTTACTCGTTTAATATCGATCGAAAGACATTTGAGCGATACCGTCATTTACTAAATAACTTCGAAACCTTATATGTATATATATATTTTTTTTTATATATATAGATAGTCATTAAATAATAATTATTATATATTATTATTATTTTACCTAATTATTTCTAACAATTAAAATATATAATATTTCATATTATATATATATATATATATATATATATATATATATATATATATATATATATATATATATATATATATATATGCATATCTATTTACAAATAGTTGTTCGTGAATCATCGGGAATGGTCGAAAGTCAATTGAACATTTGAAACAGTTCAAAATTTTTGAGACTCAACCTAACAGACTTTGCTTATCGTGTCAAAAATATTAAATCGTAACGAGAGTTTGGTTTAAAATTAGTCGAAATTTTCCGGGTCATCACAAACGCGACGTACCTATTTCATCATTCATATAATCAATCATACAATCGAGTTGGTCAACCAACTTACTCAACATCCTAGTGTCATTTTGACCCATGGTGTAATTTCGACCTATTTGCACACTTAACCCTAATATTGGGTCAATTTCACCAAAACCCTAACACTAGTCAAATTTTGGTCTTAACACCTATTAAATCACAAGTTTAGTGTGTTCACATAATTCATTAACAATTTAGGTCACCAAAAACTCACTTGACCCATTTCGTGGTTAACACACCCATTTGGGTCACCCACATACCCAAATAACACACACTTACGAAATATCTAGGTGTGCTAGCAATCGACTAACAAAATTAAGACTTAAGAGTTCAATTAATCATTTTAAAACCCTAGGTTAGTCATCTTTGAGTCTCCATGACCCAAACTTATCCAAAAACCCCCAAACCGCTATCAAATGTGTTTCATGTCCATCTCTAACCCAAAACCCTAACCCTTAAGCAACTTAAAATAAGGAAATCAAGGTTATGACTTACCACCACAACCACAACGTAGCTAGTGACTGGGTGAACAACTTTAAAGCGCGCATTTTGACCCGAATCAACCTTCTTCCTTCTTGATTTGAGCTCTCTCACTCTAGAACTCTTCTCTCTATAGAACTTAAGTGGAAAGATAAAGGTAGGTGATAATGGAGTTATGGCACTCCACTAACTAATCTTGTGGCCTTAAACTCGTCCCATGCATGAATTTACCAAAAAGCCCTTTTTAAATATCTAAAATCCAACAGCTGACCCGTCAGCTCATCTGGACGGCGTCAGCAACTTGGACGGTGTCCGGTCATTCACAATTGGATGGCGTCCCACACAACTGGAATCAGGATCTTAAAACTCTCCCCCACTTGAACTGGATTGTGTCCTCGCAATCCAAGCCGCATGACAAGCAGGAAGATATACCAACACAAACTCTTCGGGCTCTCACGTAAACTCGAAACCTTTACTACGACGCCATTGAACCTTAAAAGTCATCATTTCTTTATTTCTCAACGTTTTCACTTTTTCATCAAGTATCGCCATCGGCTTCGCAACATATTCTAACTTATTGTTTAGCTCAATCTCGTCTAAGGGTACCCATGATGAATCATCCGCAAGACACTTACGAAGATGGGAAACATGAAATGTATTATGGATCCCCGCAAGCTCTTCGGGTAATTCCAAACGATACGCAACTTCACCAACACGAGCTAAAATTTTAAATGGCCCAATAAACCGAGGAGCTAACTTTTCCCGTTTTCGAAACCGAATAATACCCTTTCATGGCGAAACCTTAAGCATCACCATGTCACCTTCTTGGAACTCAATAATGTAACATCCCGTCTTTTTTCATTTACTTTCCGTCTATCTATTTTAAAGTCCGTTATATAATTATAACATCTTCCGTTAATACGCGTTTTAAAATATTTCGTTTAGGTAATTCACGCAACCGTTTTCAAAGTCGAGGGACCAATGTTGCCAAGTGACCAAAGAGATGACTAAGTAAAAGGGTCAAACCCCATCCTCCTCCATTCATTTCATCCTCCTCATTCTCAATACTTCTACTTATTACTCTCAAACCTCAACTACAAAGATTCATCATCCATTTCAAATCTAGCAAGCATCAACTCAAACAAATTACATATTTGGAATCCTTGCATCTTCCTCTTCGAATCCATACCAACTTCATTACATTTGGGTAACTTTCTAAAAATACTAGATTTTATGTTCTTGATGTTTTTGACTTATAAAGGTGTTAATTAGTGTCTATGGCTCGAGTCTAACATGAATATATGATTTGTATGCTCGATCTCGTTGTTTTAGTGTAACTAGCATGAACTTGAAAATGGGTGTGTTTAATCTTGAGTTTTGGATGATTAAATATTGTTAGATGTTAAAAGTGCATGTATTAAATGTGTTACTAGTATCACTAGCTTCATTTTGATGTGTAGGTTGATTAAGAAAACTTCAATAACATTAATAATGAGTTTATGATTTTTGGTTAGGGTTTGGTAGTCTTCAATGTGAAATTGGATGCATTAAATTCTTGACAATGTTATTTGTAAGTGTTTAGTTGCAATGTATGTGTAATTACCTTCGAAACGCCATGCCATATACGTAAATTGGATCACCGAATCATGGAATGAAATTATTGAACTTGAATGTAATAAATGATGAGCATTGAATGTGAATTTGGTTGTTGTAAATGTTAAATTGATTGATGAAATGTGTTTAGTCGTTTTCTTCGTCAAAATACCTTTCCAACGGTGTAATAAACATGTTCTAAGTGTTTTCGGTTCACAAATTGTATTTGTTTGAGTTTTGGTTCGAGATTTGTGAAATTTCAGCAAACTGCAACTGCGCAGGTGTTTGGAAGCCGTCCTAGACTTTGGACGCCGTCCAGGCCTTCATAACTGGACGCCGTCCAGCCAATCTGGATGCCGTCGAGATGAACTACCAGGGGCTGTCCAACTTGGTCATTTTTTGTTTAATTCCAACTATGCTATGCACCTCCGATTAACATGTAACTTATTCTAACATGCTCATATATGATTTATTAGCTCATAAAAATTGTTCAAGACCCGACCCGAACGTGTTGACTTTTTCGTTGACTTGACTTGACCAAAGTTGACTTTTGATCAAACTTAATCGAATACTTACGCAATCGTTCTAACGTGCTTTTATACTTGTATCTTGCATGAAACTTGACAATTTGATTCACATACTATATTAATTGAGTCGTAACGAGCCATAGGACTAATTGAACAACTTTGACCGATCGTGTTTACTGATATTGATACAACCTATTTGTTTAGGTCAAGACTAGCATTCGTTCTTGCCCACGTTACTTTGTGAAGTACATTTATATTCGTGCAATCAAGGTGAGATCATAGTCCCACCTTTTCAACAACTTTTACTCTTTAAATTATGGGATGAGAAACATATACATATAATACTTTAATGCTTTGAACACAAGTACGAAAACAAACATTCCACATGGAGTTAGAACAAAAAGGCCTCAATTCAATTATCATTAGTTACACTTGCAGGGTGTAAACGTAAATTTATGTTGTGTGATCACATGGGCTTGACGAGCCCTCATTCGGACGGTTCGCTACCGTTAGCGGATGAAATATATTTTCGAGTATATAGTGTAGGTTCTAACACTATGATAACGGGGTTCGTGGACAGTTAAGTCTTGATAATTGGGTGCTCCAAAAACGTATAACAGCCTTGGAATGAAAACGATTTAGATAATCAACGTTATGGTAATACAAAATCGTGTGGTTCAAAAACAACGTTTACTATTACACCTATGATTTCACCAACGTTTTTCGTTGACAGTTTTCTATATGTTTTCTCAGGTCCTTGAACACTAAGTGATACATGCTTCCGCACTCTATTTTGATACTTGCTTGGATGTCGAGTATACATGCATACGTGAAGTGTCTTTTGATTTACTAAACCGTGTCGCATAGGTTTCATTTGTACTTTAAAAGTTGTAACAGATTTAGTCATTGAACCACCTTGTAAACTTGAAACATCTTTACTTATGAAATGAATGCGACATATTTTTGGTCAAACGTTATTTAAAGACTTATGACCACGTAACGGGACCTAAGTAGACGGCGCCGTCAATGACGATTTTGCCGGGTCGCTACAGATGGTATCAGAACATTGGTTGTAGGGATTTAGAGTTCATTAGTGTCAACGCTGAGTCATAGGGTGCATTGGTGACTATTTGTGCATTTATACTTGAACTCTTCTATTTGTATCTAACTTCTATTTCATCTTAATCTCACGTTGTTTAATTTGATTGACACGCCCTCTTGACCTTATGAGGTAATGTCAAATGCACATATGAATTAGGGTAATATAATTTCCGGAATTATATTACGGTGACTCATATGGATATCCAACATTATAACATAAAGAATCTAGGGCGAGTCAAGGAAAATTTCTCTCTATCTTTATTCCATATCACGATTAGTATTATTGAGAATACTAATCAACGATATTCTTGTGTCTTGAAGGAACAATGCCTCCTCGCCGAGTCCCACATAATGAAACTCCCGAACAAGCTCTTCAATGAATGATAGCCACCGCCGTAGATGCGGCCATGGCCGGTCACTCATCCAATAACTACAACAATAACAACAACTACAACAACAATGGAGCCGGTAATTCAAACGAGGGATGCTCCTACAAAGCTTTCATGGGGTGCAAACCTCACACATTCGATGGGACAGAAGGACCGGTTGCTCTTACTCAATGGTTTGAGCAAACGAAAGCTGTTTTTAGCATAAGCGGTTGCCGGGACCAAGACAAGGTTAAATATTCCACCCACACTTTTGCCGGTATCGCTCTCACGTGGTGGAACAAGTATGTACAATCGGTGGGTACCGATGAAGCCCACGCTCTCTCTTGGTCCGATTTGAAAGAAAACATGATCACCGAGTACTTTCCGCGCGAAGAAACCCGAAGGCTCGAAAGCGAGCTAAGAGGTTTGAAAGCGGTCGAAAACAACCTCAAGGCTTATAATCAACGGTTTGCCGAGCTAGCCCTTATGTGCCCGGCCCTCGTGAATCCTGAGTCCTTAAGAGTTGAAATTTACATGGATGGCCTCCCTAAAAGTATTAAACACGGAGTAATGGCATCCAAACCAGCTAACCAATAAGAAGCTTTAAAGATGGCCCGCCAATTAATAGAAACGGTGGATGAAATCAAAGTGCTGGCACCTAAGGCCGAGGATAAATCGGGTGGCAACAAAAGAAAATGGGAAGCCACTCAATCAAGCAACTACAACAACAACCTCACCAAAAAGCCTTTCACCTCCGACGGCAAGAAAAGTTATGCCAGGACCCAACCTTTTTGCAACAAATGCCACAAGCATCACTATGGAAAATGTGGCAAGCCGTTTTGTCATCGGTGTCAAAGAAGTGGCCATGTGGCCAACGATTATAGAAGCGCCGCCCCCGTCGCTCAAAAGGGGCCCAATACACCAAAAACGGGTGTTTGTTTCGAATGTGGCCAACCGGGCCATTTTAGGAATGCATGCCCGAAGAAGAAAGCTAACCCCAATGCTCGCGGCCGAACTTTCAACATCAACACTAAGGATGCCCGAGATGACAATGAACTAGTCACGGGTACGTTTCTTCTCAACAATTCTTATGTTTCTTGCTTATTCGATTCGGGTGCCGATAAGAGTTTTGTATCCAAGACCTTAACTTAATCTTTTAGCATTCCACCACTCCCACTAGATACTACTTACACCATTGAAGTGGCCAACGAGAAGCTATTGAGTGCCGACAAATTTTAAGGATGTGAGATTTCGTTTTGGCTAACCAATCCATAATAAATATTACATCGAATCTCCCTAGTTCTATAGGTATCAAGTCAATTTCAAACTCTTTACCCATCGAAGCTACTGAGTGCCGACAAATTTTACCGGGGGTGTACGTTAAACTTAATGGGTAAAGAGTTTGAAATTGACTTGATACCTATAGAACTAGGGAGCTTCGATGTAATATTTGGTATGGATTGGTTAGCCAAAATGAAATCTCACATCCTTTGTGATCTTAAAGCGATTCAAATTCCTATCAAGAATGGTAAACCCTTGATTGTCTATGGTGATAAGAGTTGCACCGTACTCAACCTCGTCTCGTGCCTTAAAGTTGAAAAATACCTTCGTAAAGGTTGTTTCGCGATCCTAGCCCACGTTAAGAAAGTCGAGACCGATGAGAAGCATATCGATGGTGTGCCAATTGTTAGTGACTTTTCCAATGTTTTTCCCGACGAATTGTCGGGTCTTCCACCTCATCAACCGGTAGAATTCCAAATCGATCTTATTCCGGGAGCTGCACCCGTAGCACGTGCACCGTATAGACTTGCTCCATCCGAAATGCAAGAATTGCAAAGTCAAATCCAAGAACTACTTGACCGTGGTTTTATCCAACCTAGCCATTCACCATGGGGTGCTCCGATTTTATTCGTTAAAAAGAAAGATGGATCCCTATGAATGTGCATCGATTATCGTGAACTAAACAAATTGACGGTTAAGAACTGATATCCTCTTCCACGCATCGACGACCTTTTCGATCAACTACAAGGATCTCGTGTATATTCAAAAATCGATCTCCGCTCGGGTTATCATTAACTAAGGGTTAAGGGGGAAGATGTCTCCAAAACCGCTTTCCAGACTCGTTATGGTAGTTATGAGTTTCTTGTAATGCCATTCGGACTAACCAATGCACCGGTGGTGTTCATGGATCTCATGAACCGCGTGTGCAAACCGTATCTCGACAAATTCGTTATTGTATTCATCGATGACATATTGGTCTATTCTAAAAGCGAAGAAGAACACGAACAACACCTCTGACTCGTGCTTGAACTCTTGAGACAAGAACGACTTTATGCCAAATTCTCCAAGTGTGAATTTTGGTTGAAGGAAGTTCAATTTCTTGGTCATGTTGTAAGTGATCAAGGTATTAATGTCGATCCTGCAAAAATCAAAGCCATTAGCAAATGGGAAACCCCTACTACTCCTACTCACATTCATCAATTCTTAGGCCTCACCGGGTATTATCGTAGATTCATCGAAAATTTCTATTTAGTTGCACGTCCTCTAACCGCGTTAACTCACAAGGGAAGGAAATTCATTTGGTCAACCGAACAAGAGGCCGCGTTTCAAATCTTAAAGAAAAAGTTAACCACCGCTCCTATCTTATCTCTCCCCGAGGGCAATGATGATTTTTTTGTATATTACGATGCCTCGAAACATGGTTTTGGGTGCGTATTGATGCAACGAAAGAAGGTTATCGCTTATGTATCCCGACAATTGAAAGTCCATGAATGGAACTACACGGCACATGATCTCGAACTCGAAGTTGTCGTCTTTGCACTTAAAATGTGGAGACACTATCTTTATGGGACCAAAAGCATCATCTTCACCGATCACAAAAGCCTCCAACACATCTTCGATCAAAAGCAACTAAACATGAGACAACGATGGTGGATTGAAACTTTGAATGATTACAATTGTGAGCTTCGTTATCACCCCGGGAAGGCAAATGTAGTAGCCAATGCCTTAAGTCAAAAGGAAAGAATGGTGCCACTTCGTGTCTGAGTTTTAAACATCACCATCCACACCAATCTCAATAATCAAATTCGTGTAGCCCAAGATGAGGCTCTCAAGAATGAAAACATCTCTCTCGAACGCTTGAACGTCCTTACCTCTCGATTCGAAGTTAAGGAGACCGGACTCTGATATTTCGCCGGGAGAATTTGGGTACCTAGTTATGGGGACTTATGAAACCTTATTTTAGACGAAGCCCATAAGTCAAGATATTCGATTCACCCCGGTGCCAATAAGATGTACCATGACCTCAAAGAACAGTATTGGTGGCCGAACATTAAAAGGGACGTCGCTACTTATGTTGGAAAGTGCCTAACTTGCTCGAAGGTCAAAGCCGAACATCAAAGACCGTCCGGATTACTTCAACAACTCGAAATCCCGCAATGGAAGTGGGAAAGAATAACGATGGATTTTATCACCAAACTACCAAGAACGGCGGGTGGTTATGATACTATTTGGGTTATTGTTGACCGTCTCACCAAATCCGCACACTTTCTAGCCATGAAGGAAACCGACAAAATGGAAAAACTTGCACAACTTTACATTAAAGAGATTTTAGCCCGTCACGGTGTGCCTTTATCGATTATTTCTGACTGAGATGGCCGTTTTGTTTCTAGATTTTGGCGTACCTTACAAGAAGCGTTGGGAACACGATTAGACATGAGCACCGCATATCATCCACAAACCGATGGACAGAGCGAACGCACAATTCAAACTTTGGAAGATATGTTACGAGCTTGCGTTATCGTCTTTGGAAAAGCTTGGGACAAGCACTTGCCTCTCGCCGAATTCTCTTACAACAATAGTTATCATGCGAGTATGAACACCGCACCTTTCGAAGCTTTATGTGGCCGAAAATGACGTTCTCCTCTTTGTTGGGCCGAAGTAGGCGACACACAAATCACCGGACCCGAACTCATTCATGAAACAACCGAGAAGATTGTTCAAATCCCAGATAGGCTTAGGATGGCCCGTAGTCGTCGAAAGAGCTATAACAACACTAGAAGTAATGACCTCGAATTCCAAGTCGGTGACCGCGTAATGTTAAAAGTCACACCTTGGAAAGGTGTAATCCGTTTCGGGAAACGCGGGAAGCTAAATCCGTGATATATTGGCCCTTTTGAAATCTTGGAGCGTGTTGGAACCGTTGCTTATCGTTTAGATCTTCCGCCTCAACCGAGCTCCGTTCATCCTACTTTTCATGTATCAAATTTGAATAAGTGTTTTTCCGAACCCGAACTCGTCATCCCTCTCGAGGAGCTTACTATTGATGACAAACTTCATTTTGTGGAAGAGCCGGTTGAAATTGTGGATCACTCCATCAAAACGCTAAAACAAAGCCGAATTCCGATTGTCAAAGTCCGTTGGAACGTCAAAAGAAGACCCGAGTTTACTTGGGAAAGGCAAGATCAAATGAAAAGGAAGTACCCTCATTTATTCGTGGATTTGGAAATGCAAGATCTCGAGGAAGAAACAACTATTACTACGCCTACTTAAATTTCGGGACGATATTTCTTTTAAGGAGTAAGTAATGTAACATCCCGTCTTTTTCCGTTTACTTTCCGTCTATCTATTTTAAAGTCCGTTATATAATTATAACATATTCCGTTAATACGCGTTTTAAAATATTTCGTTTAGGTAATTCACGCAACCGTTTTCAAAGTCGAGGGACCAATGTTGCCAAGTGACCAAAGAGATGACTAGGTCAAAGGGTCAAACCCCATCCTCCTCCATTCATTTCATCCTCCTCATTCTCAATACTTCCACTTTTTATTCTCAAACCCCAACTACAAAGATTCATCATCCATTTCAAATCTAGCAAGCATCAACTCAAACAAATTACATATTTGGAATCCTTGCATCTTCCTCTTCGAATCCATACCAACTTCATTACATTTGGGTAACTTTCTAAAAACACTAGATTTTATGTTCTTGATGTTTTTTACCTATAAAGGTGTTAATTAGTGTCTATGGCTCGAGTCTAACATGAATATATGATTTGTATGCTCGATCTCATTGTTTTAGTGTAACTAGCATGAACTTGAAAATGGGTGTGTTTAATCTTGAGTTTTGGATGATTAAATGTTGTTAGATGTTAAAAGTGCATGTATTAAATGTTTTACTAGCATCACTAGCTTCATTTTGATGTGTAGGTTGATTAAGAAAACTTCAATAACATGATTAATGAGTTTATGATTTTTGGTTAGGGTTTAGTAGTCTTCAATGTGAAATTGGATGCATTAAATGCTTGACAATGTTGTTTGCAAGTGTTTAGTTGCAATGTATGTGTAATTACCTTCGAAACGGCATGTCATATACGTAAATTGGATCACCGAATCATGGAATGAAATTATTGAACTTGTAATAAATGATGAGCATTGAATGTGAATTTGGTTATTGTAAATGTTAAATTGATTGATGAAATGTGTTTAGTCATTTTCCTCGTCAAAATACCTTTCCAACGGTGAAAGATACATGTTCTAAGTGTTTTCGGTTCACAAATTGTGTTTGTTTGAGTTTTGGTTCGAGACTTGTGATATTTCAGCAAACTACAACTGCCCAGGTGTTTGGACACTGTCCCCGACTTTGGACGTTGTCCAGGCCTTCAAAACTGGACGTTGTCCAGCAAATCTGGACGCCGTCCAGATGAACTAGCAGGGGTTATCAAACTTGGTCATTTTTCGTTTAATTCCAACTATGCTATGCACCTCCGATTAACATGTAACTTGTTCTAACATGCTCATATATGATTTATTTGCTCAGAAAAATTGTTCAAGACCCGACCCGAACGTGTTGACTTTTTTGTTGACTTTGACTTGACCAAAGTTGACTTTTGATCAAACTTAACCGAATACTTACGCAATCGTTCTAACGTGCTTTTATACTTGTATCTTGTATGAAATTTGACAATTTGATTCACATGCTATATTAATTGAGTCGTAACGAGCCATAGGACTAATTGAACAACTTTGACCGACCGTGTTTACCGATATTGATACAACCTATTTGTTTAGGTCAAGACTAGCATTCGTTCTTGCACACGTTACTTTGTGAAGTACATTTATATTCGTGCAATCAAGGTGAGATCATAGTCCCACCTTTTCAACAACTTTTACTCTTTAAATTGTGGGATGAGAAACATATACGTATAATACTTTATTGCTTTGAACACAAGTACGAAAACAAACATTCCACGTGGAGTTAGAACAAAAAGGCCTCAATTCAATTATCATTAGTTACACTTGCATACCCTAACTAAGGGATGTCGTTTGGTTTAGGTTTTTGTTGTGAACTTATGTTGTGTGATCACATGGGCTTGACAAGCCCTCATTCGGACGGTTCGCTACCGTTAGCGGATGAAATATATTTTCGAGTATATAGTGTAGGTTCTAACACTATGATAACGGGGTTCGTGAACAGTTAAGTCTTGATAATTGGGTGCTCCACAGACGTATAACAACCTTGGAATGAAAACAATTTAGATAATCAATGTTATGGCAATACAAAATCCTGTGGTTCAAAAATAACGTTTACTATTACACCTATGATTTCACCAACGTTTTTAGTTGACAGTTTTCTATATGTTTTCTCAGGTCCTTGAACGCTAAGTGATACATGCTTCCGCACTCTATTTTGATACTTGCTTAGATGTCGAGTATACATGCATACGTGAAGCGTCTTTTGATTTACTAAACCGTGTCGCATAGGTTTCATTTGTACGTTAAATGTTGTAACAGATTTAATCGTTGAACCACCTTGTAAACTTGAAACATCTTTACTTATGAAATGAATGCGACATATTTTTGGTCAAACGTTATTTAAAGACTTATGACCACGTAACGGAACCTAAGTAGACGGCGCCGTCAATGACGATTTTGTCGGGTCGCTACAAATAAGTCGCCTATGTTTATCGGCATAATACTTTTGTCTATCTTGAGCCACTTTCAAATGAGTCCAAATCATCTCAATCTTGCTATTCGTCTCTAAAATCAAATCGATACTCCCGATTTCCCTTTGTCCCACTTCTCCCCAACAAATCGGAGTTCGACACCTCCGCCCATAAAGCATCTCATAAGGTGGCATCCCAATACTAGTATGATGACTATTATTGTACGAGAATTCCACCAAAGGAAAATGCTCATCCCAACTACCGCCGAAATCGATAATACACGCCCGTAACATATCCTCCAATGTTTGATTCGTACGTTCGGTTTGACCGTCCGTTTGATGATGGTACGCAGTGCTCATTTTCAATTGTGTACCCATATCTTCATGGAACTTATTCCAAAACCGAGATGTGAAATGAGTATCCCGATCTAAAATAATAGATATAGGAACCCCATATCTCGATATCACCTCTTTGATAAACGACTTTGACAAAGCCTCCGACGATATCGTTTCTCGAATGGGAAGAAACAAAGTACTTTTCGTCAATCGGTCAACTATCACCCAAATCGTATCATATTGGGTTCTCGCTGTCTTCGGTAACTTTATGATGAAGTCCATGGTAATGTGCTCCCATTTCCATTTCGGGACTTCTAACAGTTGTAACTTACCATACGGCTTTTGGTGTTTGGCCTTAACTTGCAAACACGTGACACATTGTTCAACATACTTCACGACATCACGTTTCATGCCCGGCCACCAATATTCTTTCCTCAAGTCAAGATACATCTTCTTCGCACCCGGATGAATGGAATACTTTGACTTATGTGCTTCATCAAGTAGCACTCGTCGAAAATCCCCCATTTTAGGCACCCATACTCGCCCTTGAAAGGACAACAAACCATGCGGGCCTAAAGTAATAGACTCCGTTTGCCCTACGATTTGTTCTTCATGCTTATTATTAACAAAAGCCTCAATTTGAATCTTACCAAGCTTTACAAGAAAATCGTTAGTAATAATCATGTGTAACGATCCCACGTGTATCGCCGAATGTTGACTCTTTCGACTCAATGCATCCGCGACCACATTCGCCTTACCCGGATGGTAAAATATCTCACAATCATAATCCTTCACTACATCCATCCATCTACGTTGACGATAATTCAAATCTCGTTGGTCAAAGAGATGTTTTAAACTTTTATGATCCGAATAAATCGTACACTTGACACCATACAAGTAATGGCGCCAAATTTTTAGCGCATGAACCACCGCTGCCAATTCAAGATCATGAGTCGGATATCTCTTTTCGTGTTCCTTTAGTTGTTGAGAGGCGTAAGCGGTGAATTTACCTCTTTGCATTAGAACACACCCGAGCCCATTTAAAGAAGCATCACAATAAACCGTCAAATCTTCTACACCTTCCAGCAACACTAACATCGGAGCTTGACACAACTTTTCTTTTAACAATTGAAAAGCAATGTCTTGCTCGTTCTCCCAATTATATCTCGCATTCTTCCTCATCAACTTTGTCATGTCTTGCTCGTTCTCCCAATTATATCTCGAATTCTTCCTCATCAACTTTGTCAATGGAGAGGTGATTTTAGAAAAGTCTTGGAAAAACTGACGATAATAACCGGCCAATCCGAGAAAACTTCGGATTTTCATAGGAGTAGTCGGTTGTTCCCAACTCTTCACCGTCTCTATCTTTCCCGAATCTACTTGAATACCTTCTTTGTTCACAATATGGCCAAGGAATTGAACTTCCCTTAGACAAAATTCACATTTGGAGAATTTAGCATACAACTTCTCCTTCCGCAACGTCTTCAATACTTCACGCAAATGACGTTCATGTTCTTTCATACTTTTCGAATAGACAAGTATGTCATCAATGAACACAATTACCGACTTATCCAACATAGGTTGGCACACTCGGTTCATAAGGTCCATGAATGCCACCGGTGCATTCGTAAGACCGAAAGGCATGACTACAAATTCAAAATGCTCATAACACGTTCGGAAAGCTGTTTTCTCAATATCTTCCTCACGGACCCGCATTTGGTGATAGCCGGACTGTAAGTCAATTTTAGAAAAATAAGTCGCGCCTTGGAGTTGATCAAACAAATCATCAATCTGAGGCAATGGATAACGATTCTTTATTGTTACCTTGTTCAACTCCCGATAATCGATGCACATCCGCATACTACCATCCTTCTTCTTCACGAATAAAACCGGAGCGCCCCATGGTGAAGCACTCAGTCGAATAAAAACCTTTTCAAGCAACTCTTGGGTTTGGTTTAATAACTCTTGCATCTCCGTTGGTGCTAAACGTTAAGGAGTTTTAGCAATGGGAGTAGCCCCCGAAACCAACTCAATGCGAAATTCAACTTGTCTTTCCGCCGGAATACCCGGTAATTCATCCGGAAAAACGTCTTCGAATTCACTAACCACCGGAATTTCACGAATGGATGGTGGCTCTTCATGAGTATCAATTACATGGGCAAGAAACGCCATGCCACCACCACTAAGGAAACGACGTGCCCGTGCATAAGTGCATAATGGCACAAGTCTTCTACGTTTCTCGCCATGAATAATTAACTCTCCTCCACTTGGGGTCTTCACAAGAATAGACTTTTCATGGCATGAAATATCGGCTCTATAACGATTGAGCCAATCCATACCCACAACAATATCAAATTCACCCAAAGTCATCGGGATAAGATCGATTTTAAAGATTTCGGCACCAAATATGACATTACAATCATTACACACATCAACCCCTAGCACCGTCTTACCATCCGCTATTTCGACCTCTACTGGCCGACTTAACTTAGCTAGTGGTTTATTCAACTTAGGCACAAATCTCGGAGATACAAAAGATAAATTAGCACCGCTATCAAATAGAATCCTTGCCGGATTATGTGATAACCCGAGAATTTTCGACCAAATTTAAACTTAATCTTAATATGATTTCAATATGATAAGCAAGTCTGTAATTTTAAGTCTCGGAAAAATTTTGAACTGTCTTCATATATTCAAATACCCTTTGACTGTGCTTGACGATTCACGAACAATTGTTTGTAAGTAAATATATAAGTAAATATATACTTATACCTACATGTAAGTATATATAATAATTTGAAATAATATAAATTAAACATTAGAATTTAATACGTAAATAAAATACGAAATAATTATGAAGATGAATCTACGTATAAATAGATATGATTCTTTGTGTAATTGAATGTATATTGTAATATATAATTATATAATAAATAAATACTCAATTATGTATATAATTAGTAAACATTGCATAAATAATAAATCATAGCATTAAGATATTAAATGTAATTACAAGTTAATTATAGTTGTTATTTTATTATTACATTTCTTATCATTAATAACATTAGTATTATTAGTAATATTAATAATGTAATATGAAATTTGTTATATATAATTTGTTATATTATAATTATTGAGATTATTATAACTATCAATATTGTTATTAACAACATAATCAAACTATCAATAATATTATCAATATTGTTAATATTATTACCTTTATTAAAATGATTAATAAAAATTATCATTTTAATTACTATCATTATTATTATTTTTTTGTGTTAATATAAGTATTATTATTAATTAGTATTTTTATTCTATTTTTATTATTAATGGTAATCCTATTAATAAAAATCGGTATTATTACTAATAATTATTATTTATCAGTATTATTATGATAATTATTAATAACAGAATTATTATTATGTTGTTGTTACTAATAATATCTCTTCATTATTGCTATTTATTATTAATAAATTTTTTTTATTATTAATATTAATAAGTTAAAATTTTGTACGATTTGGTTATCTCTCATTTTCTACTTTTAATTTTTTTTGTTTCTTCTGATTGGAAGTGTCGACTGCAATAATGCTATATCATTCGTCTCTGCGTTCATAATTGAAGAACAAATTTTTTTATTTAAAAACCGTACGGAGTACTCTGTGTTTCTACTTTTTGGCCATAATTCCAATTCGAACCAATTACCAAAATCTATAAATGCAAAACTGTTCTAAAACTAGCCGTGATTCTATCTGCAAAATCTCATCTTTCAATTCTTCAAAACAAAAGAGAATTTTGGAGTCAAAGTTAATTACCAAAAAGTCAAACGAATCGTTCATCCAAAAATTCGAATTCATTTTGATGTTTCAAGTCCAAATGACGATTCCAATAGTTTCTAAAAGTAAATTACAATGTATTTCATGTTGTGATCTTAACCTATAACCTTATCAATTGAAAAATCATTTTTTTTTATCAAACTGTCGCGACAACGACAGCAGGGTGTTTTTATATATATATATTTTTTCCGATTTTGATTGTGGTCTAATGAACAAACGTATTAGGGTTGTTATATTTTCAAACTCATAGTCAGTCATTTAATTCATAATATACAAATTGAATTGGTATTTTTTTTTTTGTCTGCGAAAGTCTGAAAAGAAGAAGAGATAAAGGGGAAACAGTTAAGCTATAAATAAATATAATTGGGGTGCAACATATTTGAGAAAAAATGGAAATGGAGCTATGGTTTAGGGTGTTTGTGTATAAGCGGGAGGTCGCGGGTTCGAGTCCGGGTCGGGACATTTCTTTTTAGCAAAAGAAAAAAAAACTTTATGAGGTAGTTTTCTAATTCTTATTATTATTATTATTATTATTATTATTATTATTATTATTATTATTATTATTATTATTATTATTATTATTATTATTATTATTATAATTATTATTATTGTTCTTATTATTAATTATGTTATTATTATTATAATTATTGTTATCATTCATATTAATATTATGAATGTTATCATCATTTACATAACTAATATTATTATAATCATTGTTATTATTATTACCATGATCATGACTAAGACTATAAATAAGTAAAATTATTAGTTAAGACTATAATTATATATGTATACATATTATAAATACAAAAACGATTATAAAGATGATGATACTTATAATTAAGTAAAGACTTAAAACGAAATATTATTATTATTATTATTAATATCATTGTATTATTATTATTATTATGAACATGAGTACGATATGTATGATAAATAGAGATAAAATTAACAGTAGTGACCATACATAATATTATGAATACGTATGAAATCTAGATAAGTTTATGGATTGTATATGTATAATACATCTTTTATTATTGATACTTTATTATAATTATTACTAAATTTATGATTTTAGCATTACTATAATTATATTAATATTATAATTATTATCATTTTTATTACTACTACTACTATCATTGTTATTATTATTATTATTATTATTATTATTATTATTATTATTATTATTATTATTATTATTATTATTGATATTATTAGTATTACAAATATTATTATTACAAATCTTATAATTATCTTTGTAAATATTAGAAACATTAATTATCATTAATATTGTTATAAGTAAGATTATTATTAATCTTGTCATTTTAGTGTTATTATTAGTAATATGATTATGATATTAGTATCACTGTTGTAACTATTAGTATTATTGATCTTATAATTAGATAAAAGTATCATTATTAGCAATATCATTATTAATATTAAAAATTATCATTTTTAATAAAGTTATTATTAGTATTATTATTATTCTTAATAAACATTAATTTCAAAACCATCATTTTAAACAAATAAATACTTTGAATATGAAACATACTTATTACATATACTAAAAATATATTAATAAGCCGTATAACTATATATAAAGCATATTAACATTTATTATATAAAAACTTATATACAACAAATTAAGTATTTTTCAGATATAGACATATTAATATAACTATATAAATAATAATCATTTTCAAATATATATACAAATTAAATATATAATACATAAGGTTATAATATATGAAATTGTTCAATTACGAGTATATATTTTAATATATATATACGAATGATATAGGTTCGTGAATCGAAGGCAAACCTTGCATTGTTCAGTTGTTCAATATAGTCATATGTATTTTTACTACAAAATACATTAGGTGAGTTTCATTTGCTTTTTTACCCTTTACATTTTTGGGCTGAGAATACATGCGCAACTTTTATGAATATTTTACGAAATAGACACAAGTAATTAAACTAATGAACATTCTATGGTTGAATTATCGAAATCGAATATGCCCTTTTTATTAAGTCTGGTAATCTAAGAATTAGGGAACAGACACCCTAATTGACGCGAATCCTAAAGATAGATCTATCGGGCCCAACAAGCCCCATCCAAAGTACCGGATGCTTTAGTACTTCGAAATTTATATCATGTCCGAAGGAGGATCCCGGAATGATGGGGATATTCTTATATGCATATTGTGAATGTCGGTTACCAGGTGTTCAATCCATATGAATGATATTTTTGTCTCTATGCATGGGACGTATGTTTATGAGAAATGGAAATATGAAATCTTGTGGTCTATTAAAATTATGAAATGATTATTTATGTTAAACTAATGAACTCACCAACCTTTTGGTTGACACTTTAAAGCATGTTTATTCTCAGGTATGAAAGAAATCTTCCGCTGTGCATTTGCTTATCTTAGAGATATTACTTGGAGTCATTCATGACATATTTCAAAAGACGTTGCATTCGAGTCGTTGAGTTCATCAAGATTATTATTAAGTCAATTATAGTAAGATATATTATGAAATGATATGCATGCCATCAACTTTCGATGTAAAGCAAGTTTGTCTTTTAAAAACGAATGCAATGTTTGTAAAATGTATCATATAGAGGTCAAGTACCTCGCGATGTAATCAACTATTATGAATCATTTATAATCGATATGGACTTCGTCCGGATGGATTAGGACGGGTCATTAGAGTTGGTATCAGAGCGGTGGTCTTAGCGAACCAGGTCTTGCATTAGTATGTCTAACTGATAGTCGTTATGATGCATTAGTGAGTCTGGACTTCGACCGTGTCTGCAAGTCAAAAGTTTTGCTTATCATTTTTATCGAAAATCATCTGCCTATCATCCTTAGAAAATTACCTACTCATTATTCTTAGTCTAGACACATCATATTGCAATGATTGCATGAATAGTGTATAGACAAAAATTCATATCTTTGCATATCTGCTGATTCATATCTTAGCGTATCTGTTACTATAGACTTTGCCTGACAGCTTCCGTAGATTCCTCCGTAACTTATGAGATTTTAGTATTATATATGCATATGTAAATTATGTATTGCAGAGTACTAATCTACATCCTATAATCTATTCCTTATCGAAAATCCTTCATCTGATCGTACGAGATGAATCCCTCAACCAGTTCGAGTCCCTCAGATTCTGATAGCTATTTCGATAGTTATTCTGACAGCTATTCCGATATGGATTTCCACTCGAACTCCGAAAGCAGTGTAACCGGAATGGAGCAACCAGTCAACCATCCCTAATTCATCTGATGGGTTCGTAATCGACTTAACCGATGGAGACGAGAAAAAGGAGATCCTTTCCACCCACCAACCTGCACTCTTGGCAAAGAACCTGAAGCACTTATCGGCGAACCTATTCGAAACACGATTCTCATATTCATTTCTAGAGTATCTCGCCACGATTATATTCTATCTAAAATTCTAGATCTTATTCATCCGCTAGTCCGAACCGACAATCATCCCGGAATAATGGAAGAAGTCAACGAACTTCGCGCTCGAGTAATCAATTTGAAAAACGTGGTGTAAGACCTACCAGCTTCAACAACAGCACCGACAACACCAGTACCAATAACAACAACATCATCACACGTCTCAACCTCGCAATCTATACCTCAAGCATAATCATCGTTCTACGAATCATTCTACATAAACTATCTTCGTCCTTCATGGTGATTATGTAATCTCTAATATTTTAGAGATTATGTACTCTAGTTCTAGCCGTAAATCTGATGAGTTTAATATAACATTGACTCATTAAATCCATGATTACGTCTGAAGAAAATATATATGTATATATGTTTTCATAGAGATTGTAATTAAAATTTTTATTGTACAAACTGTTAATGGTGAAAATATTTTAACGGGTAGGTAATACCCGGGGAATATTTAGATTTCGCATTAATAAGTTACACTGTACATTCTTCAAATCTGATTCAACAGTCACTTACTATCCTACTTACATTTACCGATATACGAATCCATTCACCACAGAATAACCATTTTCATTTAATTTCATATTTGGATTTTGATTTATTAGAATTCAACAAGTGGCATAATGAAGAAAACATTTAACGAAATAAAAATTTGATAGAAACAAACAAATTAACAACGAAAAAAAATTTTGTTAAGAATACACGCTAACTGTTCCAGCTAACTGTTCCTAGCTAACTGATTACATTTTATTTATCGTAATTTATATTCTCGCAATTTTATTTATCGTCATTTAATTTCTGTTATTTACTTTACGCATTTTATTTATCGTCATTTAAATTTCTGTTATTTCTATTATGCACTTTAAATATCGGGACACGTATACAAGGTTTTGACATATCATATCGACGCATCTATATATATTATTTGGAATAACCATAGACACTCTATATGTAGTAATGATCGAGTTCTCTATACAGGGTTGAGGTTGATTCTATAATAATATATATAATTTGAGTTGTGATTGAGTCTGAGACATGTATACGGGTCACGATACGTATTAATTAATTCGAATATTATATATTATAAACTATATATGAATTATTGAGTTAGAAACTGTAGACTGCTAACTGTGGACTACCAAGATTGGACAATTAAAATGAATTAAAATATTGATTATAACATATGAAACTAAATAATTCTTCAAGTTTTCCACTTGATTTCATCTTAAACCTCCTTTGAATCTCGACGATTACAATCTGCGTTCAAACCTTTCATAATTCTTGAAACCACCTCAATCGAGAGGATGAACCAACCGCACTTCATTTATGGAAGAAAAGATTGATGCATATAGTGTTGCACCTGAAAAACTCTCAGAAACTGAGTAAACGTTTAACACGTAGTTGTGCTAATTCCTTAGTGTTATTATTACCCAAAATAACTTGATAATTCCTTTCAAAGTAGCAAATTTTGTCACAGCTCCAACATGACAACTTCGACTTTTCGTTCGAAACAACCATATTATAACTTTGATATATATGCGTGCTCTTTTATTGTTACCGGAGAACCTTTCATATTCCATCATATTACCATCAGCGTTTAATCATCTAAAAACACAATTCTCCTGAAACCACCTCGGATTGATAATCGATGACTCAGATATGGTAGCATTAAATGCAGAGGAAACAGAAAAATTATAGATGGTCTAAACGGCAAAAAGTTTGATGATAAAGAAGGGAGTATTAGGAGCGCTCGATAGAAAATTTGGTACTGAAAAACAGATTGAGCAAACCACGAAGGAGTCTCTGAACAAATCACAAGGACTAAACTTGTACATTAAAAATCCTGATTATTCTATATCCGATGAAATCTTTAGCCAACACCATGCTTCAGAATCTAAACCCTTACGGATAAATCTTCTTCATCATCCTTCGATATTAGAAATTCCAAGATATCATCGTATCTATCATTATAAATATCCTCCATATTTCTGAAGATATTTTTATAATTATTCTTATCTGAAATCATTAATCTCTTTGTGCTATCAGTGTTACATCATATAGAAACTGTTAGTTTCTATATTCTATAAACTTTCGAGATTAAAATATGAATGTTATTGAAGAAACGTTGGGAACTGATGCATGAGTTAGTATAATATAATGACACTTGATTAACGTGATTATATTACAGTAAGTCATGCTGAGTTTCTAAATGGAACATGATGATTCACAGATTATAACGTCAACATGTGTCATGTTACATAACTCTTTCTTTCTGATTAACTTCCGAACATATCAAGAAAATATATTCTTGATAGTCCCATCTTTTTCCTTGAATTCTGGTAATTTGACAAGTCATATTGTGCTATTACCGTTTCTTTCTTAGAACATTAACAATGTTCATTCTGAAACTTATACCTACAAATTCTGGACCATTATTCGCTTGATTTAAAGTCGAGAAGAGAAAACAAGAGCATGAAGCTCCGATATATATATGGGAAAATATAAAGCCCAACAACAACACCGAAATTACAAACGATGGATATCAGTGCGTATAGCAATATAAAGACACGGGAGGTTTATAAATACAATAATCCCTAGAGTGTAGTAGAAATAAACAGATTCTTCCGGTGGGAGTTGGAAAAGAAGAACGATCATTGCAATAGTCAGAATAAGAACAAGGATTAGAACCAGATTGAGCATTATTATAATCTTTTGGATATATGAACTGAGAAAGAAGGTATAGAAGTGGTGGAAACTAATGGAACGGAAAAGGTAAATTTATAGTGAAAATATCAGACAAAGCAATCGAGGCAGATGATCGCATTTAATTAAAGAGATCTTAATTTTCTTATTCACCGAAGAATCAAACCTTATAGATTTCGAAGATTTTCTTTTAAATCCCTTGAATTTCGGAATTCAACCCTGACTCTGTCAAAAGTTAAGATGAATCTTTACTTTCCTATTTCACTCTTTGGTGATAGCTTCATTCGTACTCTTTAAATAATTGAATTATTTTTATCCATATTACTCAATGATGATAAAACTCAATTTATCAACTAATATTCGTCATGAAAACATTTTTATTATTAGCCATGACCACCTCACTCAAATTTCGGGACGAAATTTCTTTAACGGGTAGGTACTGTGATGACCCGAGAATTTCCGACCAAATTTAAACTTAATCTTAATATGATTTCGATACGATAAGCAAGTCTGTAATGTTAAGTCTCGGAAAAATTTTGAACTGTCTTCATATATTCAAATACCCTTTGACTGTGCTTGACAATTCACGAACAATTGTTTGTAAGTAAATATATACTTATACCTACATGTAAGTATATATAATAATTTGAAATAATATAAATTAAACATTAGAATTTAATACGTAAATAAAATACGAAATAATTATGAAGATGAATCTACGTATAAATAGATATGATTCTTTGTGTAATTGAATGTATATTGTAACATATAATTATATAATAAATAAATACTCAATTATGTATATAATTAGTAAACATTGCATAAATAATAAATCGTAGCATTAAGATATTTACAAGTTAATTATAGTTGTTATTTTATTATTACATTTCTTATCATTCATAACATTAGTATTATTAGTAATATTAATAATGTAATATGAAATTTGTTATATATAATTTGTTATATTATAATTATTGAGATTATTATAACTATCAATATTGTTATTAACAACATAATCAAACTATCAATAATATTATCAATATTGTTAATATTATTACCTTTATTAAAATGATTAATAAAAATTATCATTTTAATTACTATCATTATTATTATTATCTTTTGTGTGTTAATATAAGTATTATTATTAATTAGTATTTTTATTCTATTTTTATTATTAATGGTATTCCTATTAATAAAAATCATTATTATTACTAATAATTATTATTTATCAGTATTATTATGATAATTATTAATAACAGAATTATTATTATGTTGTTGTTACTAATAATATCTCTGCATTATTGCTATTTATTATTAATAAAAAAAATTTATTATTAATTATTAATATTAATAAGTTAAAATTTTGTACGATTTGGTTATCTCTCGTTTTCTACTTTTAATTTTTTGTTTCTTCTGATTGGAAGTGTCGACTGCAATAATGCAATATCATTCGTCTCTGCGTTCATAATTGAAGAACAAATTTTTTTTATTTAAAAACCCTACGGAGTACTCTGTGTTTCTACTTTTTTGCCATAATTTCAATTCGAACCAATTACCAAAATCTATAAATGCAAAACTATTCTAAAACTAGTCGTGATTCTATCTGCAAAATCTCATCTTTCAATTCTTCAAAACAAAAGAGAATTTTGGAGTCAAAGTTAATTACCAAAAAGTCAAACGAATCGTTCATCCAAAAATTTGAATTCGTTTTGATGTTTCAAGTCCAAATGACGATTCCAATAGTTTCTAAAAGTAAATTACAATGTATTTCATGTTGTGATCTTAACCTATAACCTTATCAATTGAAAAATCATTTTTTTTATCAAACTGCCGCGACAACGACAGCAGGGTGTTTTTATATATATATTTTTTTTCCGATTTTGATTGTGGTCTAATGAATAAACGTATTAAGGTTGTTATATTTTCAAACTCATAGTCAGTCATTTAATTCGTAATATACAAATTGAATTGGTATTTTTTTTTTTTCTGCGAAAGTCTGAGAAGAAGAAGAGATAAAGGGGAAACAGTTAAGCTATAAATAAATATAATTGGGGTGCAACATATTTGAGAAAAAATGGAAATGGAGCTATGGTTTAGGGTGTTTGTGTATAAGCGGGAGGTCGCGGGTTCGAGTCCAGGTCGGGACATTTCTTTTTAGCAAAAGAAAAAAAACTTTATGAGGTAGTTTTCTAATTCTTATTATTATTATTATTATTATTATTATTATTATTATTATTATTATTATTATTATTATTATTATTATTATTATTATTGTTCTTATTATTAATTATGTTATTATTATTATAATTATTGTTATCATTAATATTAATATTATGAATGTTATCATCATTTACATAACTAATATTATTATAATCATCATTGTTATTATTATTACCATGATCATGACTAAGACTATAAATTAGTAAAATTATTAGTTAAGACTATAATTATATATGTATACATATTATAAATACAAAAACGATTATAAAGATGATGATACTTATAATTGAGTAAAGACTTAAAACGAAATATTATTATTATTATTAATATCATTGTATTATTATTATTATGAATATGAATATGAGTACGATATGTATGATAAATAGAGATAAAATTAACAGTAGTGACCATACATAATATTATGAATACGTAGGAAATCTAGATAAGTTTATGGATTGTATATGTATAACACATCTTTTATTATTGAAACTTTATTATAATTATTACTAAATTTATGATTTTATCATTACTATAATTATATTAATATTATAATTATTATCATTTTTATTACTACTACTACTACTACTATCATTGTTATTATTATTATTATTATTATTATTATTATTATTATTATTATTATTATTATTATTATTATTATTGATATTATTAGTATTACAAATATTATTATTACAAATCTTATAATTATCTTTGTAAATATTAGAAACATTAATTATCATTAATATTGTTATAAGTAAGATTATTATAAATCTTGTCATTTTAGTGTTATTATTAGTAATATGATTATGATATTAGTATCACTGTTGTAACTATTAGTATTATTGATCTTATAATTAGATAAAAGTATCATTATTAACAATATCATTATTAATATTAAAAATTATCATTTTTAATAAAGTTATTATTAGTATTATTATTATTCTTAATAAACATTAATTTCAAAACCATCATTTTAAACAAATAAATACTTTGAATATGAAACATACTTATTACATATACTACAAATATATTAATAAGCCATATAACTATATATAAAGCATATTAACATTTCTTATATAAAAACTTATATACAACAAATTAAGTATTTTTCAGATATAGACATATTAATATAACTATATAAATAATAATAATTTTCAAATATATATACAAATTAAATATATAATACATAAGGTTATAATATATGAAATTGTTCAATTACGAGTATATATTTTAATATATATATACGAATGATATAGGTTCGTGAATCGAAGGCCAACCCTGCATTGTTCAGTTGTTCAATATAGTCATATGTATTTTTACTACAAAATACATTAGGTGAGTTTCATTTGCCTTTTTACCCTTTACATTTTTGGGCTGAGAATACATGCGCAACTTTTATGAATATTTTACGAAATAGACACAAGTAATTAAACTAATGAACATTCTATGGTTGAATTATCGAAATCGAATATGCCCTTTTTATTAAGTCTGGTAATCTAAGAATTAGGGAACAGACACCCTAATTGACGCGAATCCTAAAGATAGATCTATCGGGCCCAACAAGCCCCATCCAAAGTACCGGATGCTTTAGTACTTCGAAATTTATAACATGTCCGAAGGAGGATCCCGGAATGATGGGGATATTCTTATATGCATATTGTGAATGTCGGTTACCAGGTGTTCAATCCATATGAATGATATTTTTGTCTCTATGCATGGGACGTATGTTTATGAGAAATGGAAATATGAAATCTTGTGGTCTATTAAAATTATGAAATGATTATTTATGTTAAACTAATGAACTCACCAACCTTTTGGTTGATACTTTAAAGCATGTTTATTCTCAGGTACGAAAGAAATCTTCCGCTGTGCATTTGCTTATCTTAGAGATATTACTTGGAGTCATTCATGACATATTTCAAAAGACGTTGCATTCGAGTCGTTGAGTACTTGAGTTCATCAAGATTATTATTAAGTCAATTATAGTAAGATATATTATGAAATGATATGCATGCCGTCAACTTTCGATGTAAAGCAAGTTTGTCTTTTAAAAATGAATGTAATGTTTGTAAAATGTATCATATAGAGGTCAAGTACCTCGCGATGTAATCAACTATTATGAATCGTTTATAATCGATATGGACTTCGTCCGGATGGATTAGGACGGGTCATTAGAGATTAGAGTTAACCATGAAAGTACCTGAGATAACCTCGTTGGATTGTTTGGCTTCATCATTGGTCATCAAGTAGTTACGGCCCCTAGCCGTACCCGCCGCCTTCTCTAACTTTTTCACTTGATCACCATACAAATCGGGACACTCCGTCCTTCGATGTCCCTCCTTTTGAGAATTGTAACAAGTAAGTTTGTTCGGCGCCTTGGTACAATCACGGGCCATGTGCCCCTTTTGATTACAATTAAAACACGTGGGTCCATAACTCAAAGAACCACCTTTCTTCACACTATTAACGCTCTCGGAACCCTTCTTGTTCTTCTTGCTTGAAAAACTCGAATGACTCGAACCTTCGAATTTTCTCTTAGAGAAAGAGAAATAACTTCTTTTCAGAATCTCCAGCTCGAAACCCCGAGCCAACTCAAACAACTCTTCAAAAGACTTAGCCATTTCCTGGCTAATCTTATGCTTCAATTCATCACTCAAAGTACGATAAAAATCTAACATCAACATTCGGTCATCACCCACATACTCCGGAAAAAATCGAGTCTTTGACAAGAAAATAGACTTGAGAGTAACCAGGTCCATTAAACCTTGTCGCAAATCACGCAACTCGTCCCGAATTTTATTTAGATCGGATTGAGTTCGGTATTCCTTAAAGAATTCGCTTTTAAATTCTTCTCACGACAAGCTCATACATTGCTCTTCACCATACAATTGGATTTTATCATCCCACCACATCTTAGCCTCTTCACGTAACATGCTAGAACCGTACCTCGTCTTCTTCTCGGGAGGACACTCCGCGGTACGGAAAGCCCCCTCGATATCGGAAATCCAACATGTGCTTTTCAATAGATCTCTCACCCCATTAAACATAGGAGGTTGGGCATCCTTGAAGTTTTTGTAATGGAAGTCTCGCCTTTCGTGTCCACCATTACCATCACCCCCTTCACCACGAGGATAAATGATTCTAGCTTCGAGTGCCTCTTTGATCGTGGCATTCATTCGTTCGTTTATTAATTCGGTTACTTGCCCATCAACCGACTCTTGAAAAATCCTCCTAACATCCTCAAGAAATTCTGCTTTTTGACATTTAAAGATGGCCTCTGTGATGTCCCGGGAATTTCCGACCAAATTTTAAACTTAATCTTTATTTATTTTGACACGATAAGCAAAGTCTATAATGTTGAGTCTCGAAAACTTTGAAACTATGTTCATGGATTCAGTTAACCTTTGACTATTTCCAACGATTCACGAACAATTGATTGAAAATAAATAAATATATATATATATATATATATATATATATATATATATATATATATATATATATATATATATATATATATATATATATATATATATATATATATATATATATATATATACATATAAACAAAAGTATATATAATAAATTGAAATAATAAGTTATAATTTAATCATTAGAATTGAACATGTAAAATAATATACAAGGTAATAAAGAAATTGTTAAAATAAAAATATATATTTAAAGGTATATGATTTCTATAAATAAATATTATAATATGAATATTGGTATATATATAAAAAGTTTCACTATTACACATTATATATACAATTAATAAATTATACATAATTAATAATATGTAATATTAATATATTAAATGAAAGTTGGATATATAGTTGATATATTAATACATTATTTTCATAAATGTTAATATCAATATTAATAATATTATTATAAAAATTAGATACATTAAATTACTAATATTTTTGTTATCATTAAAAATATCATATTTAGTATAATAAGTAGTAAAATTATGATTTTAGTTATTATCAAGAGTATTGATGTTAATAGTTACCTTTATCATTAAAATCATTATTATTATATTGATAATTATTATTATCATTATTTATCAATATTAATAATGGTATTATTATTATTTATGATATTGATATTATTCTTAGAAAATAAAACAATTTATTAATATTATCATCAACAATATCGTTATTATCCTTTTATGATTATTAATATCATTATTATTATTATTATTACTAATATATTATATTTCTATTTCTAATATTATTATTATTAGCATTTTTACCATTAATTAATATTATTATTAATAACATTATTGTTACAAATATTATTCTTATTATTTATTATTAGTAATTGTATTATAAGAACGTTTATAACTAACACTCAGTCCGTGATTTTTTTTTTTTGAAATCAAATTATTGAATTAGGATACAAACAAATGCAGTGAGAGTCTTTATCAGTTTCATTTTTTTCCTCTAGTCCCTGTTCAATGATGGAAGACTGCCGATAATCATTCGATATATCAATTGATTTTTTTTTTTGTTTCTTTGATTAGTAAACCATAGACTCCTTACTATCATTATCTATATCAGCTGGATAAACAGAGGTATACAGTTAATATATATTATTAATATATTTTTTTTCTTTTTCTTCAGCGATACCTCTGTACAAACTATTTTTTTTTTCAAAATTCGAAATAGAAACAATTGTTAAAATCCATTATTGTAGAGTTGTTAGTAATAATTCATGTAAGCTACCTGCATAATTTCAACTTCGAATTCATCCTATTGATCGAGAATTTTGGAGTCAAAGTTTTGAAAATAAAAGTCAAACTTTTTGTTCTTAGTAAAATTTGAACTCGTTATAATGATTCATGTTAAATTGATGTTTCCAACAGATTGTACGAGTAATTTGAAACTTACTTTGTGTTATAACATTTTTACAAAACGTTCTAAAAATCATAATCCCTATTTTTTTTTATTCGTGACCAGCGGCAGCAGCTTTACGCTGATATATATATATATATATATATATATATATATATATATATATATATATATATATATATATATATATATATATATATATATATATATATATGTTGTTAATTAAATTCATGTATTACATAATATTCTGGTTCGTTGTTGATTTCTAAAACAAATAAAGTTATTACGAATAGGATTGGTATGATATTCAGTTGATTGACTCATGAAGTAGATGAAGAACAAAAAAAGACGGGTTATATTAATTCTAATTAGGTATAATTCAGAAAGACAAAGATGGTCGACTGGTTGAGTGATGTTTGGGTGAGTAGGAGGTCAGGTGTTCGAGTCCCTCATGGAGCAATGTATTTTTTTTAGGCCAAATTACTTGAAGGTAGCTTCATTTTTTTTTCTTTTTCCTATTATCATTATTATTATTATTATTATTAGTTATTGTTTCTATTATTATGATAATTGTTATTTTTATTACTCTTGATATTTAGAAATAGCATTATCATTAATCAAATTATAAGTATTATCATTATCTTTATCATTAGTATAAGGATAATAAATACAAGTAAAATTACTATTATTAATAATATCAATACTGTTAGTATTACAATAACTAATATCATATTTGTATATATAAATATTAGAAACATTATTTAACGATAATAGTTTTAAAAGTATTATTAAGATTACTATAAACTTTATCATTAGTAATATTATTATTATTATTATTATTATTATTATTATTATTATTATTATTATTATTAAACTTATTATCATTCTTATAAAATTTTTATTTTGTTATCACTAAAACTATCAATATACCATAAAAAGACATTTTTATATAAAAATATATTACGTAATACTTTTATTACTAAAAAGATATTAACTAAGTTATATCAATTAATATATAAATATATACTAAAGTTTAATATATAGTTTTATTTATTAATGATAAATAATAGTTATATAAGACATATAAAAAAATATATTAAACTTATCTAAATAACATATAGTATAACGAGTATATTACTAATAACAAATATATATATATATATATATATATATATATATATATATGATATATTACAATTACGTGTATTAATATATCCACAAATAATATAGGTTCGTGAATCCGAGGCCAACCCTGCATTGTTCATTATTGTTATATGTATTTTTACTACAAAATACATTATGGTGAGTTCATTTGCTCCCTTTTACTCTTTACGTTTTTGGGCTGAGAATACATGCAAATGCTTTATTAACTGTTTTACAATATTTATATGCGTGAGTTTCATTATTCCCTTTTTATATACATTTTGGGGCTGAGAATAAATGCAAAATGCTTTATCAATTGTTTTACAATATTTATATGCGTGAGTTCATTTGCTCCCTTTTACTCTTTACGTTTTTGGGCTGAGAATACATGCAAATGCTTTATTAACTGTTTTACAATATTTATATGCGTGAGTTTCATTATTCCCTTTTTAAATGCTTTCGCAATATATATTTTTGGGACTGAGAATCCATGCGCTATTTTTATAACTGTTTTACGAAATAAACACAAGTAATTGAAACTACATTATATGGTTGAATGATCGAAATCGAATATGCCCCTTTTTATTAAGTCTGGTAATCTAAGAATTAGGGAACAGACACCCTAATTGACGCGAATCCTAAAGATAGATCTATCGGGCCCAACAAGCCCCATCCAAAGTACCGGATGCTTTAGTACTTCGAAATTTATATCATGTCCGAAGGAGGATCCCCGAATGATGGGGATATTCTTAAATACATATTGTGAATGTCGGTTACCAGGTGTTCAATCCATATGAATGATATTTTTGTCTCTATGCATGGGACGTATGTTTATGAGAAATGAAAATATGAAATCTTGTGGTCTATTAAGATTATGAAATGATTATTTATGTTAAACTAATGAACTCACCAACCTTTTGGTTGACACTTTAAAGCATGTTTATTCTCAGGTATGAAAGAAATCTTCCGCTGTGCATTAGCTCATATTAGAGACATTACTTGGAGTCATTTATGGCATATTTCAAAATACGTTGCATTCGAGTCGTTGAGTTCATCAAGATTATTATTAAGTCAATTATAGTTAGATGTATTATGAAATGGTATGCATGCCGTCAACTTTCGATGTAATGAAAGATTGTCTTTTCAAAAATGAATGCAATGTTTGTAAATGTATCATATAGAGGTCAAGTACCTCGCGATGTAATCAACTGTTGTGAATCATTTATAATCGATATGGACTTCGTCCGGATGGATTAGGACGGGTCTTCACAGTTGGTATCAGAGCGGAGGTCTTAGCGAACCAGGTCTTGCATTGGTATGTCTAACTGATAGTTGTTAGGATGCCTTAATGAGTCTGGACTTCGACCGTGTCTGCATGTCAAAAGTTTTTGCTTATCATTTCGAGTCAAAAATCGTCTGCTTATCATCCTTAGAAAATTCCCTGCTTATCATTCTTAGTCTAAACATGTCTTACTGCCTCTATTGCATAGACAATGTATAGATAAATTCATATCTTAGCGTATCTGTTATTGTTACCTTTGCCTGACAGCTTTCCTAGATTCCTCCGTAACTTATGGGATTTTAGTATTATATATGCATATGTAAAATATGTATTGCAGGGTACTAATCTACATCCTATAATCTATTTCTTATCGAAAATACTTCATCTGATCGTACAAAATGAATCCCTCAACCAGTTCGAGTCCCTCAGATTCCGATAGTTATTCCGACAGCTATTCCGACATGGATATTCACCTAAGCTCCGAAAGCGGTGTCACCAGAATGAATCAATCAATCAGCTATCCCCAATTCATCCGATGGGATTCGTAGTCGACTTAATCAATGGAGACGCGAAGAAGGCGATCCCTTCCACCAACCGAATTCACCTCTTGACAATGAACCTGAAGCGTTTACCGGCGAACCTGTTCGAGACACCATTTTCAGTCTCATTTCTAGGGTAACTCGACAAGATTATATTCTATCCATAATTCCGAACCTTATTCATCCGCTCGTTCCAACCGACAATCATCCCAGAATAATAGATGAAGTCAACGAGCTTCGTGCTCGAGTAATCAATTTAGAGAATATGGTGCAAAACTTACCAGCTTCAGCAACATCATCGGCACCAACAGTACCATCAGTAACAGCACCAGTACCATCAACAATCTATGCCTCAACATCTCATTCTGTACCTCGAGTATAATCATCATTCTACGTACCGTTTTACATCAATTATCTTCATTCTCCCTGGCAATTTTGTAATCTCTAATGTTTTAGAGATTATATATATTCTAGTTCTAACGAAAAAAAATCAAATGAGGTCAATATCCTATTGACTCATTAAATCCATGATTACATCTGAAGAAAATATATATGCAAATATGTTTTCATAAAGATTGTAATTAAAAATTCTTTTGTACAAACTGTTAATGGTGAAAATATTTTAACGGGTAGGTAATACCCGAGGAATATTTAAATTTCACATTAATAAGTTACATTGTACATTCTTCGAATCTGATTCAACGGTCCTTTACTACCCTATTTACATCTACAGAGATACGTATCTGTTCACCGCAGAATAATCATTTTCATTCAATTTTATATTTGGATTTTGACCTATCAGAATCCAACAAGTGGCATAATGAAGAAATAATGGACACAATAAAAATTGATTAGAAACAGACTAATTGACAATATGAAATTTTGTTAAGAAACCACGCTAACAAAATCCTAGCGAACTGTTTGATAGTGCTCTAAATGAACATATATTTAGTAGCAATATCCTTCTAATATGTAAAGTTTTCAGTTGCAATTGTTCTATTTTCAAGTAATATTCGTTTAAATAAATAAGTGCGAAGACAAAAGGCGAAAACGAAGATTTGAAGACGCAAACGTCTAAAAAGCTCAAATGTACAAGATACAATTCAAGTGGTTCAATTTATTGGTAAGAAACGTCTAAAAATGACAAGAGTACAAGTTGCGGAACGCAAAGTACAAGATATTAAATTATACGAAAGGACGTTCGAAAATCCAGAACCGGGACCTGAGCCAACTATCAACGCCCAACGCAACGGACTAAAAATTATGAGTCAACTATGCACAAGAATATAATATAATATTTAAATAATTATATAAATTATTTATATATTAGCTGGATTCCTGACCTCCGCACTCGCGGAGCTGTGAAGGCTTAAACCTCCGCACTCGCGGAGCAGTCTGTTTCAGAAATGTCCTATAAATGCAACGAATTCTGGCCGAGTTCTATACACCAAAAAAACATAAATATATTACTCCCTCTGTTATAGATAATATATATATATATATATATATATATATATATATATATATATATATATATATATATATATATATATATATATATATATATATATATATATATATTATAGGGTAGTTTTATATTAGATTAGTTTAGGTTATGTTAAGGTTATTTTACGGGTTTTGAAGTTGAAATTATATCTGTGTAACACTACGCGATAAATAATCAATGTAAGTTATGTTCTCCTTTTTAAATTAATGTCTCGTAACTAAGTTATTATTATGCTTATTTGAGCCGAAGTAATCATGATGTTGGGCTAAATATTAAAGATGGGGTAATTGAGCTTTGTACCATAATTGGGGTTTGGACAAAAGAACGACACTTGTGGAAATTAGACTATGGGCTATTAATGGGCTTTATATTTGTTTAACTAAATGATAGTTTGTTAATTTTAATATAAAGATTTACAATTGGACGTACCTATAAATAACCATGTACACTCGATCGGACAAGATGGGCGGGATATTTATATGTACGAATAATCGTTCATTTAATCGGACACGGGAATGGATTAATAGTCTATGGAATTATTAAAACAGTGGTGAAATTATGTACAAGGACACTTGGCATAATTGATAACAAAGTATTAAAACCTTGGGTTACACGCAGTCGATAACCTGGTGTAATTATTAAACAAAGTATTAAAACCTTGTTACAGTTTAAGTCCCCAATTAGTTGGAATATTTGACTTCGGGTATAAGGATAATTTGACGAGGATACTCGCACTTTATATTTATGACTGATGGACTGTTATGGACAAAAATCATACGGACAAATTGAATAATCCAGGATAAAGAACAATTAACCCATGGGCATAAAACTAAAATCAACGCGTCAAACATCAAGATTACGGAAATATAAATAAGCATAATTCCTTTATTTTCATATTTAATTGTACTTCTAATTATCACATTTTTATTTATTGTCATTGTATTTAATTGCACTTTTAATTATCGCACTTTTTAATTATCGTAATTTTATTTTATCGCACTTTTATTATTCGCAATTTCATTATCGTTATTTACTTTACGCTTTAAATTAAGTCTTTTATTTATTTAATATTTTACATTAGGTTTTAACTGCGACTAAAGTTTTAAAAATCAACAAACCGGTCATTAAACGGTAAAAACCCCCCTTTATAATAATAATATTACTTATATATATATTTGTATTTTTATAAATTAAAACTAATATAGCGTTAAGCTTTGTTTAAAGATTTCCCTGTGGAACGAACCGGACTTACTAAAAACTACACTACTGTACGATTAGGTACACTGCCTATAAGTGTTGTAGCAAGGTTTAGGTATATCCATTCTATAAATAAATAAATATCTTGTGTAAAATTGTATCGTATTTAATAGTTTTTCCTAGTAAAATATACACTATTTCCTAGTACGCCTCGCGCACATCAAGTAATTTTGGCACCGCTGCCGGGGATCTTAAACGCCGAAAGTGCAACGCTAAAAATAAGAAGAAAAAAAAGTTTTTATAAAAGTTTTTTGTTAAGTTCTTTTTATAAAAATATAAGTTTTAAAAATAATAAAAATATAAAAATACAAAAAAAAAAAATAATATATTTATATTTTTAAGAGTTTATAATATTTATATAGTAAATAAGTATTTTTATTTTAGTTTTAAAATTAAATTTTTATTTAAGTTATATTTATATTTTTTATATTTTATAAAACAGAAAAACATAAAAAGTAAAAAATTAAAAAAAAAATCTGAACCTGCATAAAAATCGAACCTTTCTCAGCTGAAACTGAACCCTCTGCGACTCGCGGAGTATTTGAACTGGGTTCATCCGCACTCGCGGAGGTACCCTGACACGCCTGATCAACCCTAGTTTCGAATTTATTACGGTGTATTATTATTTATTATAATTAAACCCTAATTAGGTTTTTAGTATTTTATTATTTAGTTTAGTTTTATTAATTAATTTCTATTTTTAATTTTAATTAGTTTAAATAAATATATAAATTAATACTTTTATAAAATAAATAATATAAAAATTATAATTTTATAAACTTTAAGTTTATTTTTATATTTTGTATCTTTTTATTTGTTTTAGCATAATTTGTATTTTTTTTTTTATCGTTCGTACTTAGTTTTAAATATAGTATTTGCCATAGTTATTTTTATTTCTAGATTTTTAGGCTTTCCCGTAAAATCTCTTAAGTGCTTTTTCTTTAAACTAAGATCTAGGTGCTTTAGAATTTTGCGACACCGTTTTTAGTTTTTAGTTCCTTTTTAAGTTATTGCCATTTGGGATATAGTATTTCTTGTAAGCTTTAATACTTTTAGACGCAACTTTTAATTCTTAGTTTTTAGTTCCTTTTTAAGTTTCGACGCGCTACTTTCTTATTTTTATTTTTAGACGCCTATTATTTTTCGCCTTTTTATTTTTCGACATTTTTCGACGCGCTCTTTTTCTTTCTTATTTCTCGCCATTCTAGTTTTTAGGACATAGAATTTTTCTATTTCTTCTCTAAAATTTCTTTAAATTTCAACGAAAAAATATTTTAAATGGTTAAATTGATAGACATCCAAATTTTCTGCTTCGTAGTAATAGTTGGATTTGTTAGTGACTGAGTTGTGAGCTTCCGATTTAAAGGGTTCTGGCTCCCTGCTGCATCTATTGGCTATTCGAAACGTGGGCAAAAGCAAAAAAGTCTATTAATTTGATAACTTATATAATTTTTATTTTTATAACTAATAGGATAATTAAGTAAATGCACCACATTGTAGCTAAAATTTGGTAATAAGCGCATTATGGAAAATCTCGAGAATATTTTGGAAACTCTTTATGACATCCGAAATCAATTTAATCAATACTCTCAAACGGGTGTTGATGACAATTCGTTCGGTCAATCTTGGATCACGAATGACGAAACAATAACTGGTTGTGAAATAAGTGGAGATTATCACTCAACATGGGAATGTTATTATTACATTCCTATGGAAAATTATGCACCCATGGAACCTGAATGGAATGATTATAAGGAATACAATTCTAATTGGGATTATTTCCAAGAATATATCCAAACTCAACAACCAAAAGACGAGAAAAATTATGTGCCTGAAAATTCTTTAGATTATATGAAAATCAAACTCGAAGAACTTGATTCTCAAAATGAACAAATGAGAGAATTTGTAAATCGGCAACCTGAAACTCTATCAGATTACACACCTGTTGATCTAAGGAGTCGTGTGCAAGAAAATCTCATATCATTGAATTTTGATGAATTCGAGAGCTCCGAAATCACCAACTATCCCGATGATACTTTTTATTCAGCTTTACGAATTTCACAACATATCGACACATTAGCCTCAACCGACGAAATCATCGATCCATCTATGGATGAAGAAGAAGTAAGGGAGACAAATTTGTACTCTTGGGAAAATGATAACGTTGAAAATTTTACCCCCAAGACCAAAGTGGTGGGACCGATAAGTACCGTTAATAAAGAAGAATCTACTTCGATCCCGAAATTCACCATTCCACAACCTTCCAACCCAATATTCTCAATAGATGAGTCATCTATCGAAGATGAACTACAAGCTTTAATAGATAATGACACCTAATAGAGGTGAAACCTTTAATCCCGAGAATAAAAGGAAGGAAATGTTAGGAATTGTCCACCCTATAATATGTATGTCGGTGTATATCAATCCATTTGACCAAGAACCAGAAAAGAGACATATCCATTTACTAAAAGCTACACTTAAAAAAGAATTAAGTAGTGACGATCGGGTGATTCTAAACTTTAAACCCAATGATATATTATACACCACCCGAGATGTAAATAACTGGCTCACTATTCTAATTCGTGGAACTTATTCTACCGACTTCACATGTCGTCAGCTAAGTGTGAGGAAGTCTAGCCCCACTTAACGTTAAATTAGGGGTTCGGGTTAGTGCATAACTCGTTAATAAAAATGCATGATGAGTTAGGGTAAAGACGTATTTTCAAAAATTAGCAAACAGTTCAGAAAAGCAACCGTTTTTGAAGAAAAACATGTGTGATAAAACAAGAAGGAATGAACGATTAGGTGCGACATCTATCATTCGACGAGCTTTGTAATTACAAACTGAGTATTTTCAATCACTTTTCTACACTAATCACCCTCATGAATTTATAATTAGAGTCTGATTTCATGCAAATGAGGGCATTGCATGATCTCAAGTGTGGGGAAGGGTTATAAATTCTCTCGGGTTTATACTTGGCTTATTTTCTAAATATTGTGAAAATTTTAAAAATTTTCAACTAAATGAATTCAAAATCATGTTTATACATATTTATGAACGATAAAACTAGGTGTTAATGCCGAAATTATTGTTACCTCGGAAAGGACATAAATTGAGAAACAACTAAAACGCTTGAATTTATTTATTAAGATATAAAAAGACGCATGAAAAAAGCCAAGTGTGGAGAGAATGTACCAAGTTATTCAATTTAAAAACTATATATCACATGTTTCTGTAAAGTTATTGCAGGTACTTTTGTTTTGGACTAAATTAACTGTTTTACCCGATTTATGGTAATACTTTTGAAAGAAAGATGGATCTACACGATGAATCAATTCCATCATTAAAAGGAAGTAAAGTCTTCCGAAAAAGACACGCGCTTCTTGATTTAGGTCAAGAAATTGTCGTCCAGACCGGCTGTAGAGTCTACGAAAAACCATGAAAAGTTTTCTCAAAAATCAGCTGGAAATCCATGGACCTCAGCATCAAACAGGGTCGCCAAGTGGTCAGATTTATCCTAACCATGAGAAGGATTTATCTCGTACAATGGGGGGGGCACCGTGCAAATTAGCTTGATAAGACTAATGAATCAGATCCCCAGAAAGGATAATCTCCTTAAAGATCAAAAATCAGCTTTTAAGACTGATATTACTCAATCCTTGAGATTGACCTTAAAGATTGAGAATTACAAACTCATGGAATTCAATGATATCTAAACTCGAACTTGAACGAGAAAATATTTTGATCAAATTACAAACCGATTTGTTTTCTGAAAAACCATTTTCAATGCGTTCATTACCATTGAACGTAAAATCCTAGGAATTCACCTGGAATTCATTAGGTCACCTGAACCAAATCGGGTGTCAACCGTAAGAACGGTGGTTGCATAGCATGGTCGGAGACAGGACCTTGTGCCAGACCGAAAAATCATAGGGTGATCTTTACTATTGCTCCTACAAAGGATAGTAACTGCATCCAACACGTTTTAGACCATGAACAAATGCATGTCATTAGACATTGCCACAGTTTCTTGTTCATCGCTTTCCTTTACAACCGGACGGTAGTTTGCCGAAAGGTAATATACGGAACAAGTAAACTGGATGTGTGCTTTCCAATACAGGGATAGCAGTGGATTACACGAACCTAAAAGTTTTTAACCAAAATATTGATCCACAAATATATTTTGCAACACCGATGGTGGGTTAAATCAGAAAACTTATCTAGGGTAAAAGCTAGAATGAATTTTCAAAAGATCAAATGTTTTCATAAAGATCCAATTTCCTAAAGGATCTAAATTTTCATAGTCATGTGGGACTGTAAACCACAATGTTACTATCATTATTTATACCGCCGTATCAAAATCACTGATGTATAAAGTGTGAAGAATAAAGAAGTGATTCGTGTGATTTAATTTCAAGTTCTGTATTGCTTGAGGACAAGCAACGTTCAAGTGTGGGGATATTTGATAGTGCTCCAAATGAACATATATTTAGTAGCAATATCCTTCCAATATGTAAAGTTTTCAGTTGCAATTGTTCTATTTTCAAGTAATATTCGTTTAAATAAATAAGTGCGAAGACAAAAGGCGAAAACGAAGATTTGAAGACGCAAACGTCCAAAAAGCTCAAATGTACAAGATACAATCCAAGTGGTTCAATTTATTGGTAAGAAACGTCTAAAAATGACAAGAGTACAAGTTTCGGAACGCAAAGTACAAGATATTAAATTATACGAAAGGATGTTCGAAAATCCGGAACCGGGACCTGAGCCAACTATCAACGCCCGACGCAACGGACTAAAAATTATGAGTCAACGATGCACAAAAATATAATATAATATTTAAATAATTATATAAATTATTTATATATTATATATATTTAAATAAAACGTCGACAAGCAAATGGCCAAAAATTTGTGAGCTGGATTCCTGACCTCCGCACTCGCGGAGCTGTGAAGGCTTAAACCTCCGCACTCGCGGAGCAGTCTGTTTCAGAAATGTCCTATAAATGCAACGAATTCTGGCCGAGTTCTATACACCAAAAAACATAAATATATTACTCCCTCTGTTATAGATAATATATATATATATATATATATATATATATATATATATATATATATATATATATATATATATATATATATATATATATATATATATATATATATATATATATATATATATATAGTATAGGGTAGTTTTATATTAGATTAGTTTAGGTTATGTTAAGGTTATTTTACGGGTTTTGAAGTCGAAATTCTGTTCGTGTAACACTACGCGATAAATAATCAATGTAAGTTATGTTCTCCTTTTTAAATTAATGTCTCGTAACTAAGTTATTATTATGCTTATTTGAGCCTAAGTAATCATGATGTTGGGCTAAATATTAAAGATGGGGTAATTGGGCTTTGTACCATAATTAGGGTTTGGACAAAAGAACGACACTTGTGGAAATTAGACTATGGGCTATTAATGGGCTTTATATTTGTTTAACTAAATGATAGTTTGTTAATTTTAATATAAAGATTTACAATTGGACGTACCTATAAATAACCATATACACTCGATCGGACACGATGGGCGGGATATTTATATGTACGAATAATCGTTCATTTAACCGGACACGGGAATGGATTAATAGTCTATGGAATTATTAAAACAGGGGTGAAATTATGTACAAGGACACTTGGCATAATTGATAACAAAGTATTAAAACCTTGGGTTACACACAGTCGATAACCTGGTGTAATTATTAAACAAAGTATTAAAACCTTGTTACAGTTTAAGTCCCCAATTAGTTGGAATATTTGACTTCGGGTATAAGGATAATTTGACGAGGATACTCTCACTTTATATTTATGACTGATGGACTGTTATGGATAAAAACCATACGGACAAATTGAATAATCCAGGACAAAGAACAATTAACCCATGGGCATAAAACTAAAATCAACGCGTCAAACATCAAGATTACGGAAGTTTAAATACGCATAATTCCTTTATTTTTATATTTAATTGCACTTCTAATTATCACATTTTTATTTATTGTCATTGTATTTAATTACACTTTTAATTATCGCACTTTTTAATTATCGTAATTTTATTTTATCGCACTTTTATTATTTGCAATTTCATTATCGTTATTTACTTTATCCTTTAAATTAAGTCTTTTATTTATTTAATATTTTACATTAGGTTTTAACTGCGACTAAAGTTTTAAAAATCGACAAACCGGTCATTAAACGGTAAAAACCCCCCTTTATAATAATAATATTACTTATATATATTTGTATTTTTATAAATTAAAACTAATATAGCGTTAAGCTTTGTTTAAAGATTTCCCTATGGAACGAACCGGACTTACTAAAAACTACACTACTGTACGATTAGGTACACTACCTATAAGTGTTGTAGCAAGGTTTAGGTATATCCATTCTATAACTAAATAAATATCTTGTGTAAAATTGTATCGTATTTAATAGTTTTTCCTAGTAAAATATACATTATTTCCTAGTACGCCTCGCGCACATCACTGTTCCTAGCTAATTGTTAATTCCATATTACATTTTATTTATCGCAATTTAATTATCGCAATTTATTTTATCGCAATTTTAATTCTCGCAATTTTATTTAACGTCATTTAATTCCTGTTATTTACTTTACGCACTTTATTTATCGTTATTTATTTTACGCACTTTAAATATCGGGGCACGTATACAAGGTTTTGACATATCATATCGACGCATCTATATATATTATTTGAAATCACCATAGACACTCTATATGCAGTAATGATCGAGTTCTCTATACAGGGTTGAGGTTTATTCTACAATAATATATATAGTTTGAGTTGTGATCGAGTCTGAGACATGTACACGGGTCACGATATGTATTAATTAATTCGAATATTATATATTAAACTATATATGAATTATTGGACTGTCAACTGTGGACTACCGACTGTGGACTAATGACATTGGACAATTAAAATGAATTAAAATATTGATTATAACATATGAAACTAAACATTTCTTCAAGTTTGCCACTTGATTTCATCTTAAACCTCATTTGTATCTCGACAATTACAATCTGCGTTCAAACCTTTCATGATTCTTGAAAACACCTCAATCGAGAGGATGAACCAACCACACTTCATCTACAGAAAGAAAAGATTGATGCGTATAGTTATGCACCTGAAAACTCTCAAAAACTGAATAAACCTTTAACACATAGCTGTGCTAATTCATTTAGCGTTATTATTACCGAAAATAACTTTGCAATCTCTTTCCAAATTAGCCAATTTTGTCACAGCTCCAACAAGTCAACTTCGACTTTTCGTTTGAAACAACCTTATTATAACCTTGATATATATGCGTGCTCTTTTATTGTTACCGGGGAACCTTTTATATTCCACCATATTACCAGCAGATGTACCAGCAACCTCGTCGCTCCTTGGTTTAAATCTCTCCGACAAATTGCTATATTTATCTATTAAAGTCTCATCATGTACTCATTCGCATCTTGTAACAAGAATTGCCATACCAATTATCGGGAATCAGCAAATCTGTATTGTGAGCCTCGCAATGTTTTCCACATCAACAGTTATAGGTATCCATATAACATTTATCTCTTAGAACTATGATCTTTCATTCTGAAATTTTGAAAAGCACCCAGTCTACGAATCAACACTCGAAATGTTGAAAAAGCTGAATGAAGCAGTAAAAAAACTGTAAACGATCTTAACAGCCAGAAGTTTGATAATAAAGAATAGTATGTTGGAAAAGCTCAGAAAAGTTGGAACTGGAAAATGGATTGAGCTAACCACGAAGGAGGCCAAGGATAAATACAAGGACCATATCCTATATTCAAAGAATCCAGATAATTCTGGATCCGTTGAAATTTTTAGAGAATATCTTGCTCCGAAGTCATGTTAAAATCTTGCGGAAAATCTTTCTCCATCAACCATCGAACTTAGAAAATTCCAAAATATCATCATCAATATCTTCGATATTTCTGAGGATATTTTCATAAATATTCTCGTCCGGAATTATATACCTCTTCGTACTTCCTGTGTATCATTATATTGCAAACATTCAATAGAAAATTTAGTACCGAAAATCAGATTATGCAAAACTCTGAAGAAAGCCGTGGACAAATCACAAAGAATAAGTTTGACTTCAAAGAATCCAAATGATTCAATGTCTGCTAAAGTCTTTAGTGAATATCTTGCTCCTTACTCTAAACCCTTGCAGACAATAGTTTCTATCATCCTCTGATCTTAGATATTCTGAGATATTATCGTATCTTTCATTATAAATATCCTCCATATTTCTGGAGATATTTTTATAACTATTCTTATCTGAAGTCATTAATCTCTTCGTGCTATCAGTATTACATCATATAGAAACTGTTAGTTTCTATATTCTGTAAACTTTCGAGCTTAAAATATGAATGTTATTGAAGTAATGTTGGGAACTGATGCATGAGTTAGTATAATATAATGACACTTGATCAACGTGATTATATTACAGTAAGTCATGCTGAGTTTCTAAATGGAACATGATGATTCACAGATTATAACGTCATCATGTGCCATGTTACATAACTCTTTCATTCTGATTAACTTCCGAACATATCAAGAAAATATATTCTTGATAGTCCTATCTTTTTCCTTGAATTCTGGTAATTTGACAAGTCATATTGTATTATTATCGTTTCTTTCTTAGAACATTAACAATGTTCATTCTGAAACTTATATCTGCAAATTCTGGATCATTACAAGAGACGCCAAATCGCAAGAAGAAGAAACGAAAGGACAAAGCTCCGAAATAGAAATTGGAGTATAAATCGCAGCGAATAAGAGGGAGTATTAACTATGGACGACAATGATTATAGGAAACAGAAATAAGGACATTGAAATATAAGGAGAGATATAAAGCCCGATAACAACACATAAATTACAAACCGTGTATATCAATGTTTATAGCAATATAAAGACACGGGAGGATTAAAAGCACTATAACCCCAAGGGCGAAGTAGAAGTAAGCAGATTCCCCTGGTGGAAGTTGGAAAAGGAGAATGATGGTTGTGATAGTAAGAATAAGGACAAGGAACAGAACTGGATTTAGCATTTTCATAAACTTTTGAATTTGGGAATTAGGTATAGGAATGGTAAAAGTAATGGAATAGAATAAGTTAATTTATAGTAAAATATCTGATAGAAAAATCAAGGCAGATCTCCACATTTAATTATAGAAATCTTAATTTCCTTATTCGCCGAAGAATCAAATATTTTAGATTTCGAAGAGTTCCTTTAAATCCCTTGAATTTCGGAATTCAATCCTGTCTACGTCAGAAGACATGACAAATCTATACTTACTCATCTTACTCTTTTGTGATAGCTTCATTCGTACCCTTCGAATAATCGAATTATTTCATCCTTATTACTCAATGATGATAAAACCCTATTTACCAACTCATATTCGTCAGAAAAACATTATTATTGTTAACCATGATCACCTCACTCAAATTTCGGGACGAAATTTCTTTAACGGGTAGGTACTGTGATGACCCGGGAATTTCTGACCAAATTTTAAACTTAATCTTTATTGATTTCGACACGATAAGCAAAGTCTATAATGTTGAGTCTCGAAAACTTTGAAACTATGTTCATGGATTCAGTTAACCTTTGACTATTTCCAACGATTCACGAACAATTGATTGAAAATAAATAAATAAATAAATATATATATATATATATATATATATATATATATATATATATATATATAAACAAAAGTATATAAAATAAATTGAAATAATAAGTTATAATTTAATCATTAGAATTGAACATGTAAAATAATATACAAGGTAATAAAGAAATTGTTAAAATAAAAATATATATTTAAAGGTATATGATTTCTATAAATAAATATTATAATATGAATATTGGTATATATATATATATAAAAAGTTTCACTATTACACATTATATATACAATTAATAAATTATACATAATTAATAATATGTAATATCAATATATTAAATGAAAGTTAGATATATAGTTGATATATTAATACATTATTTTCATAAATGTTAATATCAATATTAATAATATTATTATAAAAATTAGATACATTAAATTACTAATATTATTGTTATCATTAAAAAAATCATATTTAGTATAATCAGTAGTAAAATTATGATTTTAGTTATTATCAAGAGTATTGATGTTAATAGTTACCTTTATCATTAAAATCATTATTATTATATTGATAATTATTATTATCATTATTTATCAATATTAATAATGGTATTATTATTATTATTTATGATATTGATATTATTCTTAGAAAATAAAACAATTTATTAATATTATCATCAACAATATCGTTATTATCCTTTTATGATTATTAATATCATTATTATTATTATTATTATTACTAATATACTATATTTCTATTTCTAATATTATTATTATCAGCATTTTTACCATTAATTAATATTATTATTAATAACATTATTGTTACAAATATTATTCTTATTATTTATTATAATAATTGTATTATAAGAACGTTTATAACTAACACTCAGTCCGTGATTTTTTTTGGAAATCAAATTATTGAATTAGGATACAAACAAATGCAGTGAGAGTCTTTATCAGTTTCATTTTTTTCCTCTAGTCCCTGTTCAATGATGAAAGACTGCCGATAATCATTCGATATATCAATTGATTTTTTTTTTGTTTCTTTGATTAGTAAACCATAGACTCCTCACTATCATTATCTATATCAGCTGGATAAACAGAGGTATACAGTTAATATATATTATTAATATTTTTTTTTTCTTCTTCTTCAGCGATACCTCTGTACAAACTATTTCTTATTTTTCAAAATTCGAAATAGAAACAATTGTTAAAATCCATTATTGCAGAGTTGTTAGTAATAATTCATGTAAGCTACCTGCATAATTTCAACTTCGAAGTCATCCTATTGATCGAGAATTTTGGAGTCAAAGTTTTGAAAATAAAAGTCAAACTTTTTGTTCTTAGTAAAATTTGAACTCGTTATAACGATTCATGTTAAATTGATGTTTCCAACAGATTGTACGAGTAACTTGAAACTTACTTTGTGTTATAACATTTTTACAAAACGTTCTAAAAATCATAATCCCTATTTTTTTTTATTTGTGACCAGCGGCAGCAGCTTTACGCTGATATATATATATATATATATATATATATATATATATATATATATATATATATATATTGTTGTTGTTAATTAAATTCATGTATTACATAATATTCTGGTTCGTTGTTGATTTCTAAAACAAATAAAGTTATTACGAATAGGATTGGTATGATATTCAGTTGATTGACTCATGAAGTAGATGAAGAACAAAAAAAGACAGGTTATATTAATTCTAATTAGGTATAATTCAGAAAGACAAAGATGGTCGACGGGTTGAGTGATGTTTGGGTGAGCAGGAGGTCGGGTGTTCGAGTCCCTCATGGAGCAATGTATTTTTTTAGGCCAAATTACTTGAAGGTAGCTTCATTTTTTTTTTCTTTTTCCTATTATCATTATCATTATTATTATTATTATTATTATTAGTTATTGTTTCTATTATTATGATAATTGTTATTTTTATTACTCTTGATATTTAGAAATAGCATTATCATTAATCAAATTATAAGTATTATCATTATCTTTATCATTAGTATAAGGATAATAAATACAAGTAAAATTACTATTATTAATAATATCAATACTGTTAGTATTACAATAACTAATATCATATTTGTATATATAAATATTAGAAACATTATTTAACGATAATAGTTTTAAAAGTATTATTAAGATTACTATAAACTTTATCATTAGTAATATTATTATTATTATTATTAAACTTATTATCATTCTTATAAAATTTTTATTTTGTTATCACTAAAACTATCAATATACCATAAAAAGACATTTTTTTTATAAAAATATATTACGTTATACTTTTATTACTAAAAAGATATTAACTAAGTTATATCAATTAATATATAAATATATACTAAAGTTTAATATATAGTTTTATTTATTAATGATAAATAATAGTTATATAAGACATATAAAATAAATATATTGAACTTATCTAAATAACATATAGTATAACGAGTATATTACTAATAATATATATATATATATATATATATATATATATATATATATATATATATATATATATATATATATATATATATATATATATATATATATATATATATATATATATATATATATATATATATATAAATGATCGATTACAATTACGTGTATTAATATATCCACAAATAATATAGGTTCGTGAATCCGAGGCCAACCCTGCATTGTTCATTATTGTTATATGTATTTTTACTACAAAATACATTATGGTGAGTTCATTTGCTCCCTTTTACTCTTTACGTTTTTGGGCTGAGAATACATGCAAATGCTTTATTAACTGTTTTACAATATTTATATGCGTGAGTTTTATTATTCCCTTTTTATATACATTTTGGGGCTGAGAATACATGCAAAATGCTTTATCAATTGTTTTACAATATTTATATGCGTGAGTTCATTTGCTCCCTTTTACTCTTTACGTTTTTGGGTTGAGAATACATGCAAATACTTTATTAACTGTTTTACAATATTTATATGCGTGAGTTTCATTATTCCCTTTTTAAATGCTTTCGCAATATATATTTTTGGGACTGAGAATACATGCGCTGTTTTTATAACTGTTTTACGAAATAGACACAAGTAATTGAAACTACATTATATGGTTGAATGATCGAAATCGAATATGCCCCTTTTTATTAAGTCTGGTAATCTAAGAATTAGGGAACAGACACCCTAATTGACGCGAATCCTAAAGATAGATCTATCGGGCCCAACAAGCCCCATCCAAAGTACCGGATGCTTTAGTACTTCGAAATTTATATCATGTCCGAAGGAGGATCCCGGAATGATGGGGATATTCTTAAATACATATTGTGAATGTCGGTTACCAGGTGTTCAATCCATATGAATGATATTTTTGTCTCTATGCATGGGACGTATGTTTATGAGAAATGAAAATATGAAATCTTGTGGTCTATTAAGATTATGAAATGATTATTTATGTTAAACTAATGAACTCACCAACCTTTTGGTTGACACTTTAAAGCATGTTTATTCTCAGGTATGAAAGAAATCTTTCGCTGTGCATTAGCTCATATTAGAGACATTACTTGGAGTCATTTATGGCATATTTCAAAAGACGTTGCATTCGAGTCGTTGAGTTCATCAAGATAATTATTAAGTCAATTATAGTTAGATGTATTATGAAATGGTATGCATGCCGTCAACTTTCGATGTAATGAAAGATTGTCTTTTCAAAAACGAATGCAATGTTTGTAAATGTATCATATAGAGGTCAAGTACCTCGCGATGTAATCAACTGTTGTGAATCGTTTATAATCGATATGGACTTCGTCCGGATGAATTAGGACGGGTCTTCACAGCCTCAACTTTGGCCGTGAATTCGAGGTCTTCGCTCGTACCTCCATCATTGTTTTCAGGTCTGTTTCTCGTCTTCGTACTATAAAATGAAATAGGTTAAACAATGAAACAAAAGGACACAACATAAAATTCATATACACCTCACTACCCCATCTTGCTCAACAATCATAGTACATCGCTTGCTTGACACGATTTGAACCCGTAACAATTGTAGCTAATCATTATTACGTGAGCACGTCGCATTAACTCGCTAGTACAACGTCTATCTCGCTTGATGATTGCAAAATACAACACAAAATAATTAGCGCATAGTTAGTTCACCTAATCCTAGGCACTAAACAATCCCCGATCCAACCCGTCTCCTACAAGTCCCGCATAACGCGCGTACACAATAAAGTCTAAGTCTAGGCACCTATCTCAAGTCGCTTAAATCCCTTAGACCATGCTCTGATACCACATGTAACGCCCCAACCCTCGTTATGCCAAAAACACGCCCTAAATTTTTTTTTGCTTGGCAATGCATCTGGACGACGTCCAAGCCTTTTGAACGGCATCCAAATGAACTAAATGTTTCTGATCAGTTTGTCACATACACGCGGGCGAAAAACCCGCTTCCCGACACTTTTAAAATGAAACGACTTTCACAACATGTTATATTAATTAAAACTAAGAAGTTTTCACCATAAAACCAAGTTTCACAACACCGGGCCCACATCGGCCCGTTTACAAGTTTCGTTCAGAAATACAAGTTTCGACCATAAGAGTTTAAATTCCAAACGACACCTAAAGCATGGTGTTTGGGGTTAAACTACCCACATCGTGGTCAAACTTCAAAAACTATTCTCCCCCAAAGCGTCCCCTATCAAACAAAGCGGGAGGCCTCTAATCCAATTGAATACCCTTGCCTTTATCCAAGCCCGAACCTAAAAAGGTAAACAATGAGAGGGTAAGCAATGCTTAGTGAGTGCAACAATTTTACATACATATATATAACCCATCTATTTGCAAACGCACCTACCAAATACCTCATACGAATTTATAATACAAATAGCATGCCATGAACTCATAATGCTAATAACTCGCACTCTATCACAACACCTCGTTAGCATATTCTCAACACCATATATATATATATATATATATATATATATATATATATATATATATATATATATATATATATATATATATATATATATATATATATAGCATGCTAAACAATAAACAACTAACATAATACGGTTAACCATCACGCTATGGTGCTACCGGCTCGTGGTTCACACCATACGTAATGCTATGATGCTACCAGCTCTTTGGTTCACGCCACTACGCATTTGAGTCATACTCCTTTATAGTGCTACCGGCTTGTGGTTCACACTTTGGTGCTACCGGCTCGTGGTTCACGCCTCGTTTTATAGTGCTACCAGCTCGTGGTTCACACTTGATGCTACCGGCTCGTGGTTCATACCATAACACTCACAAATAAATACGCCATATACATATACGCATAATTATTCCACTCACCTTAACGCCTTTGGTGAGTTAATCAAGCTCGCAACCTTCAACGTGACCTATTTCATCATTCATATAATCAATCATACAATCGAGTTGGTCAACCAACTTACTCAACATCTAGTGTCATTTTGACCCATGGTGCAATTTTGACCCATTTGCACACTTAACCCTAATATTGGGTCAATTTCGCCAAAACCCTACCACTAGTCAAATTTTGGTCTTAACACCTATTAAATCACAAGTTTAGTGTGTTCACATAATTCATTAACAATTTAGGTCACCAAAAACTCACTTGACCCGTTTCCTGGTCAACACACCTATTTGGGTCACCCACATACCCAAATAACACCCACTTACGAAATATCTAGGTGTGCTAGCAATCGAATAACCAAATTAAGACTCAAGATTTCAATTCATCATTTCAAAACCCTAGGTTAGTCATCTTTTGAAAGGACCCGTCCTAATCCACCTGGACGAAGTCATCAACATTTGGTCCCATTGCGATGATCGGCTCCAAGTAATGTCCTTATATTGAGCAAATGCACAGCGGAAAACTTAATTCGTACCTGAGAATAAACATGCTTTAAAGTGTCAACCAAAAGGTTGGTGAGTTCATAGGTTTATCATAACAATCATTTCAATATGTTAATAGACCACAAGATTTCATAATCATAAACATAATACACTCGCAAGTGTATGTAAAGCATTCTAAGTGGTTGAGCACTTGGTAACCATACTTAACATTTAATCAACGTCGCATATTCCCTTTATTATGAAATCTCACTACACCGTACCAAGTGTAGTCACCAAAACGAAGTACTGTGCAACCGTTGAATACTGGTCGTCCAATCCGGTTGGGGTTGTCAGGCCCGATAGATCTATCAACAGGATTCGCGTTTACAATACCCATGTAAATAGTAGTTACCAAGCTACAGGGAAATATGCCAGTGGTACAACTCAACGTAGAATATATTTTTAAGTACTTGTGTCTATTTTGTAAACATTTATAAAAGCAGCGCATGTATTCTCAGCCCAAAAATATATATTGCAAAAGCAATTAAAAAGGGAGCAAATGAAACTCACTTTTGCCTTGAAGGTATTTAATTCGACTTGGTCTCCGATAGATATCACGAACCTAACCATATATATAATATATCAACATATTTTCTTTTTTAAGTAATCGTTACATATATATATACTTTTAATACTTATAATATTTTCTTAGTTCGTAGTTAGCAGTCCGATGTTAGTGGTCCACAATTAGTTGCTTAAATAAAATAAATAAAGACCCCATCGTATTCGTATTGATCAGAATTAATCTCGACCCATGGTACCATGTTGTCAAATGACGTGTTGCGTACATAAAGTACCGTGTTGTCAAATGACGTGTTGCGTACAATCATGAGGTCTTATGATTAATCTTCTCGTGTTGTTTACGGGTGGTCCTGAAATATATAAAATCAAATCATAAGTAATTATATATAAAATATCATATTAATTAGAAAAGATATGATTAATTTACTTTTTCTCCAAATATTTTCGTAGCTAAAATAGCTTCGGATACCCAATCTTGTTTTAGTCGTAGTTTCTTCATTACAACTCCGTTTTTGTTGGTTCAACTTGCCACTTCCTTGGATCGAGTCAAATTTTAAGAATATGAACTGAAAATACCTTAGTTTGTATTTGAAATCATAGGTTATAGGTCAAACTTTGGTGAAACTTATGAAAGTGATCATTTTCCATCATAAAAACAACATTTAATGATCATTTTCTAAAAATACTTACACTTTGAGTTAAACCATGAAATTTTTATGTGTTAACATATTCATAAGAAATATCATTTTTCCAGAACATGAACTTCCAATTCAAAGTTCAAGATGGTTTTTAATTATCCAACCCAAAACAGCCCCCGGTTGCACTCCGACGACGTAGATTCAGTTTTTAAGATGTTCTTTGTAAAACCAAGTTATATCTTGTTAGGTTAGCATATCATTATGATATATTACAGGTCTTGAAGTGTTTTAAAAGTCAAGTTAGAAGGATCTATTTAGTTTGCGAACAAGTTTGAAATCCTTCAAACTATGTTCTTGTTGTTAAAATTTTATACCACAAAATAAGATAGCCATATGAATATGAATTGAATAAGATTATGAACAAGGTTACTACCTCAAGTTACTTGGACAAAGTTACTACAAAAGATAAGAAATAATCTTGGAATCAAAGAGTGGTGGAGTTAGATCAAAAGGTTGGAAGTAAACTTCTTCAAATGGGTGGTTATTTTGATATGTTCTTGAAAGAGTTTTCTTATGGTGTTTAAGGCTTATAATTGAAGCTAAATGATGGGGAAAATGCTTGGAGATGATCAAGTATGAAGTTAGGAGTATTTTGAGAGAGAAATGAGGGTGTAGGTATGAGAAAATGGAGTGAAGAAATGGTGTTCATTTATAAAAACGTTTTTAGTTTATAAAGAAAGAAAAGGATTCCTAATTTTGTTTTCTTACTAATAATTCATACTACTTGACAAATCCTAGTTACCTCATATCTAGGGCAGTAATAATGTTGATTAGGATGTTGATTTGATGTGTATATACCAATAGTAAATATGTATAGAAGCTGGGTATGATACGGGTACATATACCCTAGATATACGTATAGAAATCTTGAGGAAACGGAACGAGAATTCAAATATAGCTATCTTTTGTGAATATACTTATATTGTTTTATGTATTTAAGTCCTTAAAAAGTGATTAAATACATTATATATATACGATACATGTATAAGCATTATAGATTATAAGTATATATATCAAAGAATGTTACGTATAGTTATCTTTTGAAAACTTAAGTTAGTAGTTTCAAAATATACTTATAACTCATTGTCATTAGTACACAATGAGATGTTAAACCATCCTTAGATCATGTAAAATATATATAAATACATATATATACACAAACGTATAATTATCGTATGTTATATAGTTCGTGATATCATCGGTCATATTGGACGGTCAAACGTTGTGTAAAACTCTTTTCAAAAACACAAGTCTCAACAATTTGGATTGCTTATCATGTTGGTATGGTTTAATTTATGTAAATATTAATCTCATATGTATAATTTGGTCGGAAAATTCCAGGTCATTACAATACCTACCCGTTAAAGAAATTTCGTCCCCGAAATTTGATAGAGGTTGTTATGGATAACAATAAGAAGGTTTTCATGACAAATATAAGGTGATAATGGAGTTTATCATCATTGAGTAATGTAGATAAAACGATTCGATTATGCGAAGAATATAAATGAGACTATCATAAAAGAGTGAGATGAGTAAAATATATTCGTCTTAACCGATGACGTAGTTATGATTTGAGACGACCCGACCCAATCCATAGGGACGAATACAATAACATATGATAACATTGCGAGGTACTTGACCTCTATATGATACATTTTATAAACGCTGCATTTATTCTTAAAAGGCAAACTATCATTACATCAATATTTGACATTTTCGTCTAACATTTCATAATATCCAAATGACCTAATCTGTCATTTACTTATTTATATTCTCTATTGAACTCCAATGACTCGAATGCAACGTCTTTGTATCATGGCTTAAAAGGTCCCAAGTAGTATCCTTAACATGAGCTAATGCACAGCGGAAGACTTAATTCATACCTGAGAATAACATGCTTTAAAACGTCAACATAAAGTTGGTGAGATATATAGGTTTGATGCTAGCAGCGTTATAACAATGGAACACAAGATTTCATATATAAACATTTTAATAAAAATATTCTAAGTGGTTGAGCACTTGGTAACCATACTTAACATTTAATCACGTCGCATATTCCCTTTATTATGAAATCTTACTACACCGTACCAAGGTGTAGTCACGAAACGAAGTACTGTGCAACCGTTGAATACTGGTCGTCCAGTCCGGTTGGGGTTGTCAGGCCCGATAGATCTATCAACAGGATTCGCGTTTACAATACCGCTGTAAATATTAGTTACCAAGCTACAGGGAAGTATGCCAGTGGTACAACTCAACGTAGAATATATTTTTCAGTTACTTGTGTCCATAGCGTAAAACATAAAATACATGTATTCTCATCCCGAAATATTTAGAGTTTAAAAGTGGGACTATATACTCACTTTTGTCTTGAAGATATGTAATTTCGACTTGGTCTCCGATTGATATCACGAACCTATCCATATATAATATATCAATACCTTTTCTTTTTAAACAATCGTCACATATATATACTTATAATACTTTTAATACTTTTAATAATTCCTTAGTCCGTAGTTAGCAGTCCGATGTTAGTAATTCAATTTTAATGGTTCATATTTAGTTGTTTAATAAACCCCCAATGAAATAAATAAAACCCCCATCGTATATGTATTGGTCGAGATTAATCTTGACCCATGGTACCGGTGTTGTCAAATGACGTGTTGCGTACATAAAGTACCGGTGTTGTCAAATGACGTGTTGCGTACAATCATGGGATCTTATGATTAATCTTCTCGTATTGTTTACGGGAGATCCTGAACCATATAAAATTAAATTATGAGTACATATGTATAAAATATCATGTTACTTTAGGAAGATGTGATTTATTTAATTTTCTCCAATTATTTTCGTGGCTAAACTAGTCTTGGATATCCGATTTTGTTTTGGTCATAATTTCTTCGTTACAACTCCGTTTTCGTTGATTCAACTTTCCACTTCCTTGGATCGAGTCCCTCTTTAAGAATATGAACTGTAAATACCTTAGTTTGTATTCGAAATCATAGGTCATAGGTCAAATTTTGGTGAAACTTATGAAGTTAATCATTTTTGTTACAAAAACATCATTTAATGACCATTTTTCTAAAAATACTTATACTATGAATTAAATCATGAAATTTTTATGTGTTAACATATTCATAAGAAATATCATTTTTCCAGAATATAAACCTCCAATTCAAAGTTCAAGATGGTTTTTAATTATCCAACCCAAAACAGCCCCCGGTTGCACTCCGACGTCATAAAAACAGTTTTTTAAGGTATTCTTTGAAAAACCAAGTTATACCTTGTTAAATTAGCATATATTTAAGTTATATTACAGGTCTTGAAGTATTTTAAAAGTTAAGTTAGAAGGATCTATTTAGTTTGCAAACAAGTTTGAAATCATTCAAACTATGTTTTTGTTGTTAAAATTGTATACCATACAATAAGATAGCTATATATATATGAATCGAATAAGGTTATGAACAAAGTTACTACCTCAAGTTACTTGGACAAGATTTCTGTAAAAGAGGAGTAAAAACCTAGAACCAAAAGAGTGATGAAATTGGATGAAAGATTGGAAGCAACTTAAGACATAAACTTGAATTGAAAGTTGTATTTTTGTAGTGTTTTTGTTGATCTTTTTATGGTGGTGTTTAAGGTGATTCTTGAGAGAATTTTTGCTGGAGTTCTTAGAGAGACATGAGGCTAGTAAGTGTGTGTGTTTAGCTAGAGAAATGATGTTCCAAAAATTGAAAATGGATGCATGTATTTATGGTGGTGTAAAAGGTGTATAAATTTGTAATTTTGTGAAAAGATCTTTTAATCATGTGAAATTGTCATACTAAATAACAAAAGTAGTTACCTTATACATAAGGCATGAACAAGGGCTGGTTGGTGGTGATTTGATGTGTATATACCAATAGTAAATACGTATAGAAGCTAGGTATGATACGAGTACATATACTCTAGATATACGTATAGAAATCTTGTGAAAAATGGAATGAGGATTCAAATATAGCTATCTTTTGTGAATATACTTATATTGTTTTATGTATTTAAGTCTTTAAAAGTGATTAAATACATTATATATACGATATATGTATAAACATTATAGGTCGTAAGTATTTATGTCAAATAACGTTACGTATAGTTATCATTTTGAAAGCTTAAGTTAGTAGTTTCAAAATATACTTATAACTTATTGTTATTAATACAAAATGAGATATTTAAACATCCTTAAATCATGTTAAATATGTATATATACATATATATACACAAACGTATAATTAACATATATTGTATAGTTCGTGATATCATCGGTCAAACTAGACGGTTAAACGTTATGTAAAACTCTTTTCAAAATCATAAATCTCAACAATTTAGATTGCTTATCATGTTGGTAAGTTTTAATTTATGTAAATATTAATCTTATAAGTGTAAAACGATCGGAAAAATCCGGGTCGTTACAGTACCCACCCGTTAAAGAAATTTCGTCCCGAAATTTGGTAGAGGTTGTCATAAATAACAATAGGAATGTTTTCATGACGAATATGAGGTATTAATAGAATTTTATCATTATTGAAAGATATGGATAAAACGATTCGGTCATGTGAAGCGCACGAGTGAAGCTATCACAAAAGAATGAAATGAGTGAATATTGAATTGTTTTAACCGATGTCGAGATTAGGATTGATTTCCAGAATTTAAGGGATTTAAAGAAAATCTTATGTAATAAGATTTGGTTCTTCGATGATTTAGAAAACATGATCTCCTTTGATTTAATGCGATAATCTGTTTCGATTTCTTTGTCGGATATTTCACTATAAATCCACCTCCTTCCCTTTCTTACTTCCATACCTCACATCTCTTACTCTTCCTCCTCTAATTCATACCTTAAGGTATCCTTTAAAATGCTTCATCCCGTTCTGATTTTTGTTATACTTCTAACTTTCATATCTTTCATTCTTCTCTTTCATCTACCGCTAGAAGAATCTATTCACTTTTATGATTTTCTTGGAATTATAATGTTTCTAATTCTCCCGTGTCTTTACGTCGCCATACGTATTGATACACACGGTTTGTAGTTTCTGGGTGGTTATTGGGTTTGATATCTTTCCTTATATTTCGATGCTCCTGCTTCTGTTTTCCATAATCATTGTCATCCATAGTTAATACTCTCTCTTATTTGCTGTAATCTATACCCCAATTTCTATTTTGGGACTTTGTCCCTTCGTTTCTTCTTCCCGTCCTTGAGTCAAGCGATCAATAGTTCGAAATTCGTAGGTATAAAATTCGGAATGAACATAGCTAATGCTCTAAGAAAGGAATGGTAATGGCACGATTTTGATTTGTCAAATTACCAGAATATCCAGGAAAATAGAACTATCAAGATGATTTGTTCTTAATATGTTTCGGAATTGGATAGAATGTAAAAGTCGTGTAACATGGCACATGATGACGGTACTGTGAATCATCATATTCCATTAGAAACTTAACATGACTTACTGTAATATAATGAAGTTGATCAAGTTTCATTATATTATACTAGTTCATGCATCAGTTCCCAACACTGCTTCAGAACATTCCTATTTTAAACTTGAAGGATTTAGAAACTAACACAGTTTCCTTTATATTGTAACGCAGATATTACAGAGAGATAAATGATTTCAGATAAGGATAGTGGTGAAAATATCTTCAGAAATATTGAGCATATTTATAATGAAAGATATGATAATATCTTGGAATTTCTAATGTCGAAGGATGATGATGAAGATTGACCCGTAAGGGTTTAGATTCAGAAGCAAGGTGTTTGCTACAGAATCGTCATAATTCTTTATGTACAAGTTTAGTCCTTGTAACTTGTTCAGAGTCTCCTTCATGGTTTGTTCAATCCGGTTTTCAGTACCAATTTTCTATCGAGCGTTCCTAACACTTCCTTCTTTTATCATCAACATTTGGTCATTAAGACCTTCTACAACATGCTGCTTCGTCAGTATTTTCAAAGTTATCGGATCTGGGTCATTGGTTATCAAACCAAGATGGTTTAAGGAGAATTGTATTTTTAGATGATTAAACGCTGATGGTAATATGATGGAATATAAAAGGTTCTCCGGTAACGATGGCGAAAGAACAACGTATATATATATAACGAGATTGTAATAAGAGTAGTCTTACTGAGATATCGAAGTGGAGCTGTGACAAAATTAGTTAATTGAAAAGGAATCGCGTGATTGTTTTTGCTAATGGATGATAAGGAATTCGATGCGGATACGTTTTAAATATAACTTCGAGTTCAAAAATTTTTAGGTGCATAACTGTATGCATAAATCTTTATTCCGTAGACGAGGTGCGGCTGGTTGAACTTCTCGATCGAGATGTTTTCAAGAATCATGAAAAGTTGTGAATGCGAATTGTAATCGTCAAGATACAAATGAGGTTTAAAATAGAATCAAGTGGCAAACTTGAAGGATTGTTTAGTTTCATATGTAATAATCATCATTTTAACTCATTTTTAATTGTCCAAAGTTAGCAGTCCAATAGTCCGATTGTCCAATGGTTCAATAAATTCATATATGAACTAAATATATAATATTCGAATTACTTAATACGTATCGTGACCCGTGTACTGGTCTCGGTGTCGATCACAACTCAAAGTATATATATATTTTGGAATCAACTCCGACCCTGTATAGCCAACTCCCACCTTCACATATAGAGTGTCTATGGTTGTTTCGAAATATATATATAGATGGATCAATATGATAAGTCGAAACCTTGTATACGTGTCCCGTTATTTAAAATGCGTAAAATAAATAAATATATATCATGACCCATTATACAACGTGTTGTCTCAGAATTAATCCGACGTGTTGTTGTACATATGTCCCGACGGTATGTAAAGTACAGAAATTAAAATTGCAAGAATGTAAATTGCAATAAATTAAATATTAATCAGTTAGCTGGGAACAGTTAGCCGGAACAGTTAGCGTGTAATCCTATCACAATTTCAATTAATTAATTCATCTGTTTCTAACAATTTTTATTTTGCCAATGTTTCTTCATTATGCCACTTGTTGGATTCGGATAGGTAAAAATCCAAATATGAAATTTAAATGGAAATGGTTAATCTGGGGTGAATGGATACGTATATCAGTAATTGTAAGTAGGATAATAAATGATCGTTGAATCAGATTCGAAGAATGTACAGTGTAACTTGTTAATGTGAATTCTAAATATTCCTTGGGTATTACCCACCCGTTAAAATATTTTCATCATTAACAGTTTGTACGAATGAAATTTTTAATTACAATCTTTATGAAAATATATTTGCATATATATTTTCTTCGGAGGTAACTATGAATTTAATGAGTCAATAAAATATTCAACTCATTTGATTTATCGTTATTACTAGATTACATAATCTCCAAAACATTAAAGATTACATAATCGTCATGTCGAACGAAGAACGATACGTAAAGAAGAGGTAATCGGTGTAGAATGATATGTAGAACAAAGATCATATTCGAAGTTCAGATGATGATGTTGAGGTACGTGGTGCGGATGTGATTGTTGGTGGTGGTAATGATACGGTTGGTGTTGATGCTGATGATGTCGTTGACGTCGATGATGCTACTGGTACTGAAGATTGCGAGGTTGATGTTGTTAACGGTACTGGTTATGCTGCTGGTGCTGCTGCTGGTGTTTGTAACCTTCGCACCGTGTTCTCCAAAGCCGTCACACGAGCGCGAAGTTCGTTAATTTCTGCTAGTACACCAGGATGATTGGCGGTTGGAGTGAGCGAATGAACAAGATCCGAAATATGGGATAGGATATAATCGTGACGAGATACTCGAGAAATGAGAGAGAAAATGGTTTCTCGAACAGGTTCGCCGGTAAGTGCTTCAGGTTCGTCGCCAATGGGGCAATTCGGTGGGTGAAAGGGATCACCTTCTTCTTGTCTCCAATAATTTAGTATACTACGAACCCATCCCCAATTCATCCAGAATAGATGATGAGAAATTGGTTGATCCATTCCAGTGACGCTGCCTTCGGAGCCCGAATGGAAATCCATATCAGCGTAGCTGTCGGAGTCGGAGGAATTCGAACTGGACGCGGAGTTCATCTTGTAGAGTCGGGGAAATGAATTTTTGGTTTGGAATAGATTATAGGAGTTGGGTTTGGTATTCTTCAATACATAATTTACATATGTATTTATAATACTCAAAATCCCGTGAATTACGGAGAATCTTTGAAATTCGTCAGGCAATGTCTATAGCAACAGATACGCTAGGATACGAATTTTGTCTATACACTATCGATGCACCAAATGCAGTAAGACGTGTCTAGACTTAAGAATACTAAGCAGGCAATTCTTAAGGATGATAAGCAGATGATTTTCGACTAGATATGATAAGCAAAACTTTTGACATGTAGACACAGTCAAAGTCCAGACTCACTAATGCATCCTAACAACTACCAGTTAGACACACTAATGCAAGGCCTGGTTCGCTAAGACCAACGCTCTGATACCACATGAGACGACCCGACCCAATCCATAGGGACGAATACAATAACATATGATAACATTGCGAGGTACTTGACCTCTATATGATACATTTTATAAACGCTGCATTTATTCTTAAAAGGCAAACTATCATTACATCAATATTTGACATTTTCGTCTAACATTTCATAATATCCAAATGACCTAATCTGTCATTTACTTATTTATATTCTCTATTGAACTCCAATGACTCGAATGCAACGTCTTTGTATCATGGCTTAAAAGGTCCCAAGTAGTATCCTTAACATGAGCTAATGCACAGCGGAAGACTTAATTCATACCTGAGAATAACATGCTTTAAAACGTCAACATAAAGTTGGTGAGATATATAGGTTTGATGCTAGCAGCGTTATAACAATGGAACACAAGATTTCATATATAAACATTTTAATAAAAATATTCTAAGTGGTTGAGCACTTGGTAACCATACTTAACATTTAATCACGTCGCATATTCCCTTTATTATGAAATCTTACTACACCGTACCAAGGTGTAGTCACGAAATGAAGTACTGTGCAACCGTTGAATACTGGTCGTCCAGTCCGGTTGGGGTTGTCAGGCCCGATAGATCTATCAACAGGATTCGCGTTTACAATACCGCTGTAAATATTAGTTACCAAGCTACAGGGAAGTATGCCAGTGGTACAACTCAACGTAGAATATATTTTTCAGTTACTTGTGTCCATAGCGTAAAACATAAAATACATGTATTCTCATCCCGAAATATTTAGAGTTTAAAAGTGGGACTATATACTCACTTTTGTCTTGAAGATATGTAATTTCGACTTGGTCTCCGATTGATATCACGAACCTATCCATATATAATATATCAATACCTTTTCTTTTTAAACAATCGTCACATATATATACTTATAATACTTTTAATACTTTTAATAATTCCTTAGTCCGTAGTTAGCAGTCCGATGTTAGTAATTCAATTTTAATGGTTCATATTTAGTTGTTTAATAAACCCCCAATGAAATAAATAAAACCCCCATCGTATATGTATTGGTCGAGATTAATCTTGACCCATGGTACCGGTGTTGTCAAATGACGTGTTGCGTACATAAAGTACCGGTGTTGTCAAATGACGTGTTGCGTACAATCATGGGATCTTATGATTAATCTTCTCGTATTGTTTACGGGAGATCCTGAACCATATAAAATTAAATTATGAGTACATATGTATAAAATATCATGTTACTTTAGGAAGATGTGATTTATTTAATTTTCTCCAATTATTTTCGTGGCTAAACTAGTCTTGGATATCCGATTTTGTTTTGGTCATAATTTCTTCGTTACAACTCCGTTTTCGTTGATTCAACTTTCCACTTCCTTGGATCGAGTCCCTCTTTAAGAATATGAACTGTAAATACCTTAGTTTGTATTCGAAATCATAGGTCATAGGTCAAATTTTGGTGAAACTTATGAAGTTAATCATTTTTGTTACAAAAACATCATTTAATGACCATTTTTCTAAAAATACTTATACTATGAATTAAATCATGAAATTTTTATGTGTTAACATATTCATAAGAAATATCATTTTTCCAGAATATAAACCTCCAATTCAAAGTTCAAGATGGTTTTTAATTATCCAACCCAAAACAGCCCCCGGTTGCACTCCGACGTCATAAAAACAGTTTTTTAAGGTATTCTTTGAAAAACCAAGTTATACCTTGTTAAATTAGCATATATTTAAGTTATATTACAGGTCTTGAAGTATTTTAAAAGTTAAGTTAGAAGGATCTATTTAGTTTGCAAACAAGTTTGAAATCATTCAAACTATGTTTTTGTTGTTAAAATTGTATACCATACAATAAGATAGCTATATATATATGAATCGAATAAGGTTATGAACAAAGTTACTACCTCAAGTTACTTGGACAAGATTTCTGTAAAAGAGGAGTAAAAACCTAGAACCAAAAGAGTGATGAAATTGGATGAAAGATTGGAAGCAACTTAAGACATAAACTTGAATTGAAAGTTGTATTTTTGTAGTGTTTTTGTTGATCTTTTTATGGTGGTGTTTAAGGTGATTCTTGAGAGAATTTTTGCTGGAGTTCTTAGAGAGACATGAGGCTAGTAAGTGTGTGTGTTTAGCTAGAGAAATGATGTTCCAAAAATTGAAAATGGATGCATGTATTTATGGTGGTGTAAAAGGTGTATAAATTTGTAATTTTGTGAAAAGATCTTTTAATCATGTGAAATTGTCATACTAAATAACAAAAGTAGTTACCTTATACATAAGGCATGAACAAGGGCTGGTTGGTGGTGATTTGATGTGTATATACCAATAGTAAATACGTATAGAAGCTAGGTATGATACGAGTACATATACTCTAGATATACGTATAGAAATCTTGTGAAAAATGGAATGAGGATTCAAATATAGCTATCTTTTGTGAATATACTTATATTGTTTTATGTATTTAAGTCTTTAAAAGTGATTAAATACATTATATATACGATATATGTATAAACATTATAGGTCGTAAGTATTTATGTCAAATAACGTTACGTATAGTTATCATTTTGAAAGCTTAAGTTAGTAGTTTCAAAATATACTTATAACTTATTGTTATTAATACAAAATGAGATATTTAAACATCCTTAAATCATGTTAAATATGTATATATACATATATATACACAAACGTATAATTAACATATATTGTATAGTTCGTGATATCATCGGTCAAACTAGACGGTTAAACGTTATGTAAAACTCTTTTCAAAATCATAAATCTCAACAATTTAGATTGCTTATCATGTTGGTAAGTTTTAATTTATGTAAATATTAATCTTATAAGTGTAAAACGATCGGAAAAATCCGGGTCGTTACATGATTGATTTCCGGGATTTAAGGGATTTAAAGAGAATCTTACGTAATAAGATTTGGTTCTTTGGTGATTAAGGAAATCAGGATCTTCTTTGATTATATGCAATAATCTGTTTCGATTGCTCTGTCGGATATTTCACTATAAATTCACCCCTTCGTTTCCTTATTTTCCATGACTCACACCTTCTATTCTTTCTCCCTTGATTCTTACTTTAAAGCATTCATCAATATGCTCCATCCAGTCCTGATTCTTGATATACTCCTAAATTTTATATCTGTCATTCTTCTTTTTCATCTACCACTAGAAGAATCTATTTACTTCTACTATACTCTTGTGTTTATAGTGTTTCTAATTCTCTCGTGTCTCTATATTGCTATCTGCATCGATATACATGGTTTGTAATTTCGAGGTTATTATCGGAGTTTATATTCTTCATTATTTTTCGAAGCTTCATGCTTTCGTTTTCTCTTCCCGACTTCGAGTCAAGCGAGTAATGGTCCGGAATTCGTAGATATGAAATTCAGAATGAACATAGCTAATGCTCTAAGAAGAAAATGGTAATAGAACAATTTTGATTTGTTAAATTACCAGAATACCCTGGAGAAGACCGATTCATCCAGAAAAATATTCTCTTGATATGTTTAGAGATTAGATAGAATGTAAGAGTCGTGTAAATGGCACATGATGACGGTACTGTGAATCATCATGCATCATTAGAAACTCAGCATGACTTACTGTAATATAATGACGTTGATCAAGTGTCATTATATTATACTAATCCATGCTTCAGTTCCCAACACTACTTCAAAACATTCATATTTTAAACTCGAAGGTTTCAGAATTTAGAAACTAACACAGTTTCTTTTATGTTGCAGATATTACAGAGAGATAAATGATCTCAGATAAGAATAGTTGTGAAAATATCGCCAGAAATATGGAGGATATTTATAATAGAACATACGAGAATATCTTAGAATTTCTAATATCAATGGATGATGAAGAAGATTTGTCTGTGAAGGTTTAGAATGAGAAATAAGATGTTTGCTAACGATTTCAGCAGGCACAGCATCATTTGGATTCTTTAAAGGCAAACTTATTCTTTGTGATTTGTCCAAGGCTTTCTTCATAGTTTCGCATAATCCGCTTTTCGGTACTAAATTTTCTATCGAGCGTTCCTAACACTCCTTTCTTTATCATCAAACTTTTGGCCATTAAGATCATCTACAACATGCTGCTTTGTCAGCATTTTCAAAGTTAACTGATCTGGGTCATCGGTTATCAAACCGAGGTAGTTTTAGGAGAATTGTGTTTTTTAGAATGATTAATCGCTGATGCTAATATTGTGGAATATAAAAGGTTCCCCAGTAACAATAAAGAGTACGCATATATATCGCGGTTATAATAAAGTTGTTTCGGATGAAAAGTCAGAGTTGACTTGCTGGAGCTGTGACAAAATTAGCATCTTTTGAAAGGGATTGCAAAACGATATTCGGTAATAACAATGTCAAAGGATCTAGAACAGATACGTGTCAAACGTTTACTCAGTTTCCGAGGGTTTTTCAGGTGCATAACTATATGCATCAATCTTTTCTTCCGTAGATGAAGTGCGGTTGGTTTATCCTCTCGATTGAGGTGTTTTTAAGAATCATGATAGATTTGAACGCTGATTGTAATCGTCGAGATACAATGAGGTTTAAGATGAAATCAAGTGGCAATCTTGAAGAAATGTTTAGTTTCATATGTTATAATCAATATTTTAATTCATTTTAATTGTCCAATGTCATTAGTCCACAGTCGATAGTCCACAGTAACAGTCCAATAATTCATATATAGTTTAATATATAATATACGAATTAATTAATACGTGTCGTGACCCGTATACGTCTCAGACTCGATCACAACTCAAACTATATATATTATTGTAGAATCAACCTCAATCCAGTATAGAGAACTCGATCATTACTGCATATAGAGTGTCTATGGTGATTCCAAATAATATATATAGATGCGTCGATATGATATGTCAAAACATTGTATACGTGTCCCGATATTTAAAGTGCGTAAAATAATTACAGAAATTAAATGACGATAAATAAAAGTGCGATAATTAAATTGCGATAAATAAACTGCGATAAATAAAATGTAATCAGTTAGCTAGGAACAGTTAGCTGGAACAGTTAGCGTGGATTCTTAACAAAATTTTTCATAGTTAATTTGTTTGTTTCTAACAGATTTTATTTTGTCATATGTTTTCTTCATATGCCACTTGTTGGATTCTGGGAAGTCAAAATCCAAATATGAAATTGAATGAAAATGGTTATTCTGCGATGAACGGATACGTATATCGGTGGTTGTAAGTAGGATAGTAAATGACTGTTGAATCAGCTTCGACGAATGTACAATGTAACTTATTAAGATGAAATCTAATTATTCCTCGGGTATTACCTACCCGTTAAAAAAAAATTTCACCATTAATATTTTGTACAAAAGAACTTTTAATTACAATCTTTATGAAAACATATATACATATATATTTTCTTCAGATGAAATCATGAATTTAATGAGTTAACATGATATTAATCTCATTTGCTTTTTGGTTTGAGCTAGAATAAGAAATCTCTAAAACTTTTTGAAACCACATATTCTTCACAGAATATCAATGAAGTTATGGATCAATACTCCATCGTTCATTATTGTTGGTACTCCTTGGTATCTATGGTGCGTATGATGTTGATGTTTGTGGGACAGATTATGATGTCGAGACGTGTGATGCGGATGTTGTTTGTTAGTGGTGATGATGGTATTGTTGATGTTATTGATGGTGGTGCTGATTATGCTTCTGGTGCTGCTGCTGGTGTTTGCAACCTTCGCACCATGTTCTCCAAAGCCGTCACGCGAGCGCGAAGTTCATTAACTTCTGCTAGTACACCGGGATGATTGGCGGTTGGAGCGAGCGAATGAACAAGATTTGTAATATGGGATAGTATATAATCGTGACGAGATACTCTAGAAATGAGAAAGAAAATGGTGTTTCGAATAGGTTCGCCGGTAAGTGCTTCAGGTTCATTTCCAAGAGGGCAATTTGGTGGATGGAATGGATCACCTTCTTCTTGTCTCCAGTGATTTAGTATATTACGAACCCATCCCTAATTCATCCAGAATAGATGATGGGAAATTGGTTGATCCATTCCGGTGACGCTGCTTTCGAAGCCCGAATGGAAATCCATATCGGCATAACTGTCGGAATCTGAAGAATTCGAACTAGATGCGGAAACCATCTTGTATAATGGGGAAAATGAATTTTTGGTATGGAATAGATTATAGGAGTTAGATTTGGTACTATTCAATACATAATTTACATATGTATATATAATACCAAAATCCCGTAAATTAAGGAGAATCTTCGAAAAGGTATCAGTCAAAGTTCGCAATAACAGATATGCTAAGATAAGAATTCATCTATACACTATCAATGCAGTAAATGCAGTAAAACGTGTCTAGACTTATGAATGATAAGCAGGTAATTTCCTAAGGATGATAAGCAGATGATTTCCGACTAGAAATGATAAGCAAAACTTTTGACATGTAGACACGGTCGAAGTCCAGACTCATTAATGCATCCTAACAACTACTAGTTAGACACACTAATGCAAGACCTAGTTCGCTACGACCACCGCTCTGATACCAACTGAAAGGACTCGTCCTAATCCACCTGGACGAAGTCATCAACATTTTGTCCCATTGCGATGATCGGCTCCAAGTAATGTCCTTATATTGAGCAAATGCACAGCGGAAGACTTAATTCGTACCTGAGAATAAACATGCTTTAAAGTGTCAACCAAAAAGTTGGTGAGTTCATAGGTTTATCATAACAATCATTTCAATATGTTAATAGACCACAAGATTTCATAATCATAAACATAATACACTCGCAACTGTATGTAAAGCATTCTAAGTGGTTGAGCACTTGGTAACCATACTTAATATTTAATCAACGTCGCATATTCTCTTTATTATGAAATCTCACTACACCGTACCAAGTGTAGTCACCAAAACGAAGTACTGTGCAACCGTTGAATACTGGTCGTCCAATCCGGTTGGGGCTGTCGGGCCCGATAGATCTATCAACAGGATTCGCGTTTACAATACCCATGTAAATAGTAGTTACCAAGCTACAGGGAAATATGCCAGTGGTACAACTCAACGTAGAATATATTTTTAAGTACTTGTGTCTATTTTGTAAACATTTATAAAAGCAGCGCATGTATTCTCAGCCCAAAAATATATATTGCAAAAGCAATTAAAAAGGGAGCAAATGAAACTCACTTTTGCCTTGAAGGTATTTAATTCGACTTGGTCTCCGATAGATATCACGAACCTAACCATATATATAATATATCAACATATTTTCTTTTTTAAGTAATCATTACATATATATATACTTTTAATACTTTTAATATTTTCTTAGTCCGTAGTTAGCAGTCCGATGTTAGTGGTCCACAATTAGTTGCTTAAATAAAATAAATAAAGACCCCATCATATTCGTATTGATCAGAATTAATCTCGACCCATGGTACCATGTTGTCAAATGACGTGTTGCGTACATAAAGTACCGTGTTGTCAAATGACGTGTTGCGTACAATCATGAGGTCTTATGATTAATCTTCTCGTGTTGTTTACGGGTGGTTCTGAAATATATAAAATAAAATCATAAGTAATTATATATAAAATATCATATTAATTAGAAAAGATATGATTAATTTACTTTTTCTCCAAATATTTTCGTAGCTAAACTAGCTTCGGATACCCAATCTTGTTTTAGTCGTAGTTTCTTCATTACAACTCCGTTTTTGTTGGTTCAACTTGCCACTTCCTTGGATCGAGTCAAATTTTAAGAATATGAACTGAAAATACCTTAGTTTATATTCGAAATCATAGGTTATAGGTCAAACTTTGGTGAAACTTATGAAAGTGATCATTTTCATCATAAAAACAACATTTAATGATCATTTTCTAAAAATACTTACACTTTGAGTTAAACCATGAAATTTTTATGTGTTAACATATTCATAAGAAATATCATTTTTCCAGAACATGAACTTCCAATTCAAAGTTCAAGATGGTTTTTAATTATCCAACCCAAAACAGCCCCCGGTTGCACTCCGACGACGTAGATTCAGTTTTTAAGATGTTCTTTGTAAAACCAAGTTATATCTTGTTAGATTAGCATATCATTATGATATATTACAGGTCTTGAAGTGTTTTAAAAGTCAAGTTAGAAGGATCTATTTAGTTTGCGAACAAGTTTGAAATCATTCAAACTATGTTCTTGTTGTTAAAATTTTATACCACAAAATAAGATAGCCATATGAATATGAATTGAATAAGATTATGAACAAGGTTACTACCTCAAGTTACTTGAACAAAGTTACTGCAAAAGATAAGAAATAATCTTGGAATCAAAGAGTGATGGAGTTAGATCAAAAGGTTGGAAGTAAACTTCTTCAAATGGGTGGTTATTTTGATATGTTCTTGAAAGAGTTTTCTTATGGTGTTTAAGGCTTATAATTGAAGCTAAATAATGGGGAAAATGCTTGGAGATGATCAAGTATGAAGTTAGGAGTATTTTGAGAGAGAAATTAGGGTGTAGGTATGAGAAAATGGAGTGAAGAAATGGTGTTCATTTATAAAAACCTTTTTAGTTTATAAAGAAAGAAAAGGATTCCTAATTTTGTTTTCTTACTAATAATTCATACTACTTGACAAATCCTAGTTACCTCATATCTAGGGCAGTAATAATGTTGATTAGGATGTTGATTTGATGTGTATATACCAATAGTAAATACGTATAGAAGCTGGGTATGATACGGGTACATATACCCTAGATATACGTATAGAAATCTTGAGGAAACGGAACGAGAATTCAAATATAGCTATCTTTTGTGAATATACTTATATTGTTTTATGTATTTAAGTCCTTAAAAAGTGATTAAATACATTATATATACGATACATGTATAAGCATTATAGATTATAAGTATATATATCAAAGAATGTTACGTATAGTTATCTTTTTGAAAACTTAAGTTAGTAGTTTCAAAATATACTTATAACTCATTGTCATTAGTATACAATGAGATGTTAAACCATCCTTAGATCATGTTAAATATATATAAATACATATATTTACACAAACGTATAATTATCGTATGTTATATAGTTCGTGATATCATCGGTCATATTGGACGGTCAAACGTTGTGTAAAACTCTTTTCAAAAACACAAGTCTCAACAATTTGGATTGCTTATCATGTTGGTATGGTTTAATTTATGTAAATATTAATCTCATAAGTATAATTTGGTCGGAAAATTCCAGGTCATTACATCTTTGAGTCTCCATGACCCAAACTTACACAAAAACTCCCAAACCGCTATCAAATGGGTTTCATGTCCATCTCTAACCCAAAACCCTAACCCTTAAGCAACTTAAAATAAGGAAATCAAGGTTAAGACTTACCACCACAATCACAACGTAGCTAGTGACTAGATGAACAACTTTAAAGCGCGCACTTTGACCCGAATCAACCTTCTTCCTTCTTGATTTGAGCTCTCTCACTCTAGAACTCTTCTCTCTCTCTAGAATTTAAGTGAAAAGATGAGGGTAGGTGATAATGGAGTTATGAAACTCCACTAACTGATCTTGTGGCCTTAAACTCGTCCCATGAGTGAATTTACCAATAAGCCCTTTTTAAATATCTAAAATCCAACAGCTGACCCGTCAGCTCATCTGGACGGCGTCCAGCAACTTGGGCGTATGGTCTTTCACAATTGGACGGCGTCCTACACTTCTGGACGACGTCCCACACAACTGGAATCAGGATCTTACAGATATAGCTCGCAGCTTTCTACGGTCGAAGCACGACTCTTCTCTGAGATTGACTGTGTTGTTGTGTCATACCATTTAGTCGTTTAAGCATCTTTTGACTCTGAAACTTTTGACTTTTCCCAACTTAGATTACCTACAAAATCTTGTTAATTATAAAGGTATATATGACTTGAATGTTATGTTTGAATTCCTTTTGATTAAAGCACTTTTGTTAGACTTATTATATTCCACATTGTCATTTCCTACATATTATGCTCGTGATGTACTTTATTAATATTTAATATGTATGTTAATACAACTTCTGCTATGAGATTATATTATTAATATCCTTTTAATGTAACGACGAGTTTTATTTATTACCATAATGAAGTGTTCTTAATAACTCTTGATAAGAGACTATTTAGATATCACTCCATCAACCATGAGAGTTGATCTCTATCTTGACCTCTCTTATATATAGAGGTTTATGTTTCACCTCAAAATACAAAATCACAAAAAACGTTATAATGATATAATTTCATCACTAATTGAGAGGTATCAAGTAAAAGATCAACATTCTAAATTATTCTTGTTCTTATGGCATCTTCATCACTCAACTCAAGTAAGCTTTATGATCTAATATTTATATTATAATGAATTACATGAGATTATGATATGTCTAACACCTTTATGTTAGCATACAACATCAAACAAGTATTTGTTTTTGTAAATCCATAACCTAACAGAACACAACACCGAGAGAGAAAAGGAAACAACAGACTGTTAGTCAATATATTGGAGCATGTGCAATTTTTAATTACTTATGTTTAAGACCAAAGACTAGGATATTTTATCAAGATAAGATTATGTTAAAAGTATTTAAAGAATATCCTTAAGTATACTTAATATCACTAATCCATAAAATATAAAAATGTAAGTTTAAAATGACTTAGAATACCTTGTAGTCACGTTATGGCTTTGAAAAATCATGCTTTTAAGGAGTCGTTAACTATATGAAGTCAAACAGAACATCTCACCACACTCATGTTAAAATACAATGCAAATTTGGAATAATATGGAATTTGTAAATATGTATGGAAAAATATCTAGATATTAATATGTATAAGAAAATATCTAGATATTAATATGTAAAAGAAATATCTAGATATTTATATGTAGAAAAATCTAGATAATATAGATATTTGTAGGTGAGAAATATCTAGATATTTATCCATGGAAATATCTAGTGTGTAGAAACTTCCATGGACAAGTATAAATATGGGTGAGGAGTTTCATTTGTAATCAAATTGTGAAAAGAGTGAGTTGAGAAGTAGAGAAGAAGTAAGAAGTGAGAAGAGTGTGAGTAGAGAAGAAAAGCTTGTAAGTAAGTAATATTGTAATTGTATTTTGTATTAATAAAAGTGTTCTTTGTTAAGTTTCCCGGTTAAGCCTTAGTTTGTGTTTAAGTTCTTAGTGCACTTGTGTTGTTCTTATTATATGGTCGGCTCTGCCGCCTAAGTGATATATGGTCGGTTATACCGCCTGAATGATATATGGTCGACACTGTCGCCTAAACATTATTGTGCACTAAGGATTCATAAAATTAAAGGCTAACCAACGTCAAGTGTTGGTGTAGTGAGTGTAGTATAATCTAGGTCCTCTGTAATGGGTGTGTTGGGCTCGTCGAAGCTTCCAACAATTGGTATCAGAGCAGGTCATTCGGGACCATTTCTAGTGGAGGAATTCCGTAAACATTGGACGTTTACATCGTCTTGTTAACACCAAGGCCCTAAGGGAGATTCTGTCAGAGCACAGTTAGGAACTGTGAAAGCTCATCGGTCTGGGACTAAGCTTATTGGACGTTGGACGTCATGATGGCAGATCTTGCAAGTACGAGCAGTGGAATCAAGAGTCTCAATAACCACAACTATGGTTATTGGCTGACTTGTATAGAATCCTACCTACAAGGACAGGATTTATGGGAAATAGTTGCTGGCAGTGACACAATGCCTCCACCGAAAGAAAATGCTGAAGCCTTAAGAAAATGGAACATCAAGGCCGGGAAGGCTTTATTTATATTGAAGACTACAATCGAGGAGGATCTATTGGAGCACATCCGTGACGAGAAAACACCAAAGGCAGCTTGGGAAACTTTTGAAAAATTATTTTCAAAGAAGAATGAAGCACGCCTCCAGCTCTTAGAAAATGAGCTCGCGGGTATCTCACAAGGAAGTCTGTCTATTTATCAGTATTTCACCAAGGTGAAATCTATCTGCCGTGAGATATCTCAACTTGCTCCTAAAGAGAAAGTGAGTGAAGCAAGGATGAAGAGAATTATCATCCACGGCTTAAGATCTGAGTATAATGGATTTATAGCCATTGTGAGAGGATGCCCTACTCAACCATCATTAATAGAGCTGGAGAATTTATAGGCTAATCAAGAGGCATTAGCTAAGCAGATGAATGAAGTAACCATAAAAGACGGAGAAGATGCACTCTTCACCAATAAGAAGAAAGAAACATCTCGAAGACAAGAGGCGATGAAAGAAAGTAAGACATATGGGTGGAAGGGTCACCCAAAATCAAAAGGCAACGCTTCAGGGGAAGCTCAACAAGGAAGAAGAGATCATCGCCAATAATACGGGGAAAATGATAAGAGAAAGAATGGTGAATGCTTCAATTGTGGCAAGAAGGGTCATTTTGCTCGAGAATGTAGATTCCTCAGAAGGCGAACTTTCGAAGGAAATGTGTCTGCCGCAAGAGATGAGAAGAAAGAGATCACATTCGAAGCATCCATTAATGAGGAAACATGGGATGCAGAAGCTGGACTCTCTGTTGAAGCTGACATAGATGATCAAGCTCTTACAACAACTTTAAAGTCAAAAATAAACTACAAAGATGATTGGATCATCGATTCTGGGTGCTCAAATCATATGACCAACGATGGGACAAAGCTGCAATAAATGAAGGATTACAAAGGAAAGAGAGCCGTGTTAACAGCCAACAATTCAATGTTGTCTATTTCTCACATTGGAAAGACAATAATTCCAAATAAAGGTGACTCTCAAAAGCTCCAACTCGAGAAGTTGTATCTTGTCCTTGGCCTAAAGAAGAATTTACTATCAGTACCACAATTGACAGCAGAAGGGAACTATGTGCTCTTTGGACCAGAAGATGTGTCCGTATTCAAGAGAGTAAAGGTGGTTGGAAATCCAGTTATGCATAGAAGAAGAATAGAATCTATCTATGTATTATCTGCTGAAACAGCTTATGTGGATAAGAATCGAAAGAATGAGACGGCTGATCTGTGGCATGAACGTCTTGGGCATGTGGGATACAATAAGTTAAAGGAGATGATGGTGAAACGCATAGTAAATGGGCTTCCTCAAATTGATATCCGAAAAGATACAATATGTGCTGGATGTCAATTTGGAAAAGCTCACCAATTTCCATTCAAGGAGTCACAACATCAGTCCAAGACACCACTAGAGCTCATACACTCAGCCGTCTTCGGACCAGTGAAACAAACATCACTTGGAGGTATGAAATATATGGTGACATTCATTGATGACTTCTCAAGATATGTGTGGGTTTACTTCATGAAGGAGAAGTCGGAGACTTTTCTGAAATTTAAAGAGTTCAAGAACAAGGTAGAAAGTGAGCTCAATACTAAGATTCGATGCTTACGCACAGATAATAGAGGAGAATATTTATCAATCGAGTTCAATATCTATCTTGAGAAGCACAAGATCAGAAGGCAATTAACTTGCCCTAATACTTCACAACAGAATGGAGTGGCAGAACATAAGAATCGTCATCTTGCTGAAACCTGTCAAAGTATGCTTCATGGTAAGAATGTACCAGGAAGATTTTGGGCCGAATGTATGAGGACGGATTCATACGTGATTAACAGACTCCCACAAACAAAGTTGTGATATATTTCACCATATGAAAGATTATGGAAGATCAAGCCAACCATCAACCATCTCAAGGTTTTTGGATGTGTATGCTACGTCTTCGTACCAGATCATCTACGAAGCAAATTTGATAAGAAGGCAATTCGGTGCATTTTTGTCGGTTATGATGAATCAAGAAAAGGATGGAGATGTTGTGATCTAAATACTGGAAAGTGTCATACTTCAAGAAATGTGGTATTTGATGAAGCTTCTTCATGGTGGTCACCTCAAAAGATAGAGCTTCCAGAATATCATGGATTAGAAGAAGTTCCAGAAGAAATAGAAGAACGTAAAGAGCAAATAGTAGATCCAACTAAAGAAGGAGAAGAGTAGTACTATAAGGAAACGAGTCCATGGAAAACTGGTGTGCATCAATCTGTATCCGAGAAGGTTCGTCCAAGCCAAATGGATGTCGAGGAGCATGTACAAGAATTACGGAGATCAACAAGACCGAGGCAACCTAATCCGAGGTATGCCAATGCTGCTCATGTGGATGAATCAATACCTATTGAGCCTTCCACTTATGAAGAAGCAGCACAAAGTCGAGAGTGGCAGAAAGCGATGGAAGAAGAAATTAATGCACTAAATGAAAATCATACATGGAGTTTAGTTCCAAAGCCAAAAGATGTAAAACCAATATCTTGTAAATGGGTTTACAAGGTGAAGACTCGATCAGATGGCTCCATTGAAAGGTATAAAGCTCGACTTATTGCTAGAGGTTTTTCTCAACAATATGGGCTGGATTATGAAGAAACGTTTAGTCCAGTGGCGAAGATCACAACAATTCGAGCTCTACTAGCTTTAGCTGCTAGCAAATCTTAGAAGCTGTGGCAGATGGATGTCAAGAACGTTTTTTTACATGGAGAACTTGACAAAAACATTTATATGGAGCAACCAAGAGGCTTTGAGAACAAGTTCCATCCTGACCATGTCTGCAAATTAAATAAAGCACTATACGGCTTGAAGCAGGCTCCAAGAGCTTGGTACGGGAAGATTGGCGAGTTCTTGGTACAAAGTGGTTTCACAGTTGCTCCTTCAGATTCTAGTTTATTTGTGAAACAAGATCAAGGAAAACTAGCCATAGTGCTAGTATATGTGGATGACTTAATCATCACGGGAGATCACTATGAGGAGATCCAAAGAACAAGATAGAATCTGTCTATCAGATTTCATATGAAGGAGCTTGGAAAACTCAAACATTTTCTTGGACTCGAAATAGAGCAGAAAAGAGAAGGATTATTTCTGGGACAACAGAAATATGCGCGAGATCTTTTACAAAAGTACGGAATGCTTAATTGCAAACCTATCTCAACCCTAATGGATCCGAATACAAACTACGAGCAGATGAAGGAAAAAGTCTTCAAGATGTTACCATGTATCGAAAGTTGGTCGGAAGTCTTATTTATATCACACTAAGCCGGCCAGACATATCTTATGCAGTTGGAGTGGTTATTCGATACATGAGCAATCCGAAGAAGCCACACCTTGATATTGTACGACGCATCTTAAGGTATGTTAAAGGTACTATTAACTTTGGCATTTTATATAAGAGAACAAAAGAATGCCGGGTGACTGGATATTGTGACACCGATTACACTGGAGACTATGATACACGACGGTCAACAACTGGATACATGTTTAGTCTTGGATCGGGAGTAATATCATGGTGCAGTAAGAGACAACCAACTGTATCCTTATCAAGAACTGAAGCAGAATATCGATCGGCATCATCAGCAACACAAGAAATTACATGGTTGAAACAACTAATAGAAGATCTTCATCAATCAACAGACTATCAAGTAGAGCTTTTCTGCAATAACCTATCAGCTATACGTCTAGCAGAGAATCCAGTCTTTCACGCAAGAACAAAACATATAGAAGTACACTATCACTATGTTCGCGAGAAGGTCCTTGAAGGGGAGATCAAGATGGTGCCAACAAAGACAGATGAACAAGTTGCAGATATATTCACCCAGAGCCTAAGTAACCAAAGTTTACAAAATTCAGAGAAGCACTTGGAATGGTCTGCAAGTCATCGTTGGAAGAAAATTTGCATTGAGGGGGAGTGTTAAAATACAATGCAAATTTGGAATAATATGAAATTTGTAAATATGTATGGAAAAATATCTAGATATTAATATGTATAAGAAAATATCTAGATATTAATATGTAAAAGAAATATCTAGATATTTATATGTAGAAAAATCTAGATAATAAAAATATTTGTAGGTAAGAAATATCTAGATATTTATCCATGGAAATATCTAGTGTGTAGAAACTTTCATGGACAAGTATAAATATGGGTGAGGAGTTTCATTTGTAATCAAGTTGTGAAAAGAGTGAGTTGAGAAGTAGAGAAGAAGTAAGAAGTGAGAAGAGTGTGAGTAGAGAAGAAAAGCTTATAAGTAAATAATATTGTAATTGTATTTTGTATTAATAAAAGTGTTCTTTGTTAAGTTTCCCGGTTAAGCCTTAGTTTGTGTTTAAGTTCTTAGTGCACTTGTGTTGTTCTTATTATATGGTCGGCTCTGGCGCCTAAGTGGTGTATGGTCGGTTATACCGCCTGAATGATATATGGTCGACACTGTCGCCTAAACATTATTGTGCACTAAGGATTCATAAAATTAAAGGCTAACCAACGTCAAGTGTTGGTGTAGTAAGTGTAGTATAATCTAGGTCCTCTGTAGTGGGTGTGTTGGGCTCGTCGAAGCTTCCAACAACTCATGTTACATCTTTTGCTCAAACCGTGATCTAGCCGTGGCATTATTATTTGGCATTCGATTTTTCATTTTCACTTGCTTTGACACGTTAAAAGAGTTGGTTGTTTGCTCGAGAAAAATGGAAGTTTATGAACTTTTGTTATTTACCATACTTACATGTTATTATCGTTTAGCATTAAGTTCATTTTGAATATTGATGTGACATTATTAACATGTTATTATCGTTCGGCATTAAGTTCAACTAGAACTTTTAAATTATTTAAATTATCATGCTTAAGGATTACGTTTATCAAACTCAACCTTACTTATTAAAAATACCACCAAATCACAATTAATGATGACATATTAAATTACATTATTACTCATACTTCAAGATTCATGCCGTTGTCAATGGTTACGTTTATATTATTTGTTTATTAGCTTGTTGTCACGTCACTCACGTTTTTGTTGTACATGTGAAAGTGTATTGTGTATTTTAGTTGATGGCACTTTTCGCACACATTTATATACAAGTGATTAACAAAAATTCAACCTTCAAATATACAACACTAAAAAGGGTTAAAGAACAATGTTATAAGTACGTTACGAGCTGGTCATTAGTACAACAATAACGACAATAACAAAACTCAATCTCATATATATGGGGTATGTGAGAGGTAAGATGTAGACAATTTTTCTCCTATTCTAGAATAAAGAGAAGTCATTTCTCCACCCAGAGTAAAACACCCCAAGAGTCGAGAAAATCATCCTTCTCAATGTTCTATGGATAAAGAGATTGCTTTCTAATAGATCTCTGACCAGTAAGTAGCGAGCTGATCGTTAGTGAATACGTATTAATATTATTCTCTTTTTCTTTGGTCTTTTTTCCTTGAAAGTTTTCGTGTTCATAGAAAAAAGTGTGTCACCGTGGCAAGAAAATGGAGAATATACCAAAGAATTTAAAAAAGGTTTACTTAAACGGAAAAAGAGAAAAAGGGTATTCAAACATCAAACAAAATTTTAACCCAAAACTGCAAATAAATAACACCACTCCATGTTTTAATAAAGTGAATGTTTTAATCTGTTTTGGCAAAAGAAGTCACTAAAACAGGGAAAAACCTTATCCAATATTGTCGCCTTGTAGGGTTGGAAGACATCATAGGTTGTCTTTCTTGGTTGTTATCAGTTTAACTATATGTAGATAATCATCATAGGTTGTCTTTCTTGGTTGTTATTATCAGTTTAACTATATGTAGAAAATTTGGTAAATTGGTTTACTAGATAAAGTACAAATACTTTTAGCAATATCATATTGAATGAGCTACCCATTTAGTCTTAAAGGTAGTAAAAACACAAGGATTACTTAGCTGTTTTAAACATGATATATCCGTCATCTAAATTATTACATCAACCAAACATATGCATTATTTGTTTGTTACGTACATTTACAAATTACAACTACTTAACCCAAATAATATGTACCAGGACTTAAAAAGAAGACAAACATGTCCAGAGAGACATATAGGGCCATGTTAACTAATTTTTAGAGCATCTTTAATACGTCATAGGCAAATGATATACATTTTGATAAATAAATAAAAAATGTGTTTTTTGACTGACTATTTAATTACCTTCGTTAACCTAAAAGGTCAATTTTTGTTATTTCTAAGGTGATTTGGTAAAATCTAACCGGGAATTAGGCCGAAAAAATAATTTAAATAATAAATATAAAATGTGTCTTGATTATGATTGGTTATGTGGGGATGTGACACGCAAAAACATTCCATCAGTACAGTGACTAACGCTTGCATGCATGAAAAACTAACGCCTGTAAAAATTTGTCAGTTTCCGTCAAAAATTCCACCTCATCTGATGCTTCATTTCTGACGCTCCGATATAAATGATCTTATGGGATGGTTGATAAATGGCATTATAGAAATTAATTCCACATAAACCATCATGATTTAATAGCCAATTATTGTTGATATTCTTATGAAGAATGTTAAACGTAGATTTTAAGGTTACGTTTAAGCATATCATTTTTAAGTTTAAAATTTTCCTTGAATTAATTGTAAAACATAAATATTCTTTGTTATATAGATTCTTCTTATATAATTTTGATATTAATGTTATTTATAGCAACAATTAGTTAAAAACGTGAAATTAACTTATTTACGGTATGCAATGTAGCCTTTAGGGCCAAGTTTAAAATTTTTCTTATATTTAAATGTTACTTTAGTGGTTATTTACGTAAAAAAAACTTTAAGTTCCAAAATATACGAGGTCATGCAGGTAAATTTAGTAGTGTCTTATATAATTTTAATAATATTTTTTAATAAAAAAATTTAAACTAGTGATATCATGTGACCCCACAAACTTATACATAGATACGCCTTCGCTTAATAACGATTTTGCTCAACAAATGGTTGAAATATTAATTTCTATCAACTATGGGAGGTGATATTTTCAAATTTGTAATTGATAGATCCAACTCAATTTTTTTTTAACGGCCAAAACTGAATATCATTAAACGTCCTTAGCAAGATGCTAAGAGAGAAAGTTACAATGGCTTTTGAAGCCACAAGTTCCAATTTGAAACTACATGACTTCTGTTTTTAAACCAACGAAAAGAAAATAATCTAATTACATCAAACATGCTATTTTACTAAATAAAGATTCGTTGAAGACAACACCGTTTCGAAATCGCCATAACACCCATAGAAGGGTAGATACTACGGAGATTGCCATAGAAGGGTAGATCCAACTCAATTTGATACAATATTTCCGAAATACCCTCAAATGAATTCTAGTGTAAACTTATGTAAACTATCACTTAAGAATATATTAATACATTCATGTGGATCTATCAATTATAAATATGGAAATATCACTACCCATCACTAAAATGTTAACTTCAAAATATTAACAATATTATTTAAATATAATTAGAACTTGAAAATATATATAATCCTTTAAAATTTTGATCATGTGTTATTATGTCTAGCTATAGTTATTTTGCATGTATGAGTTGGTTGGCATGATATATATTCCTTATAATCTCAAACTCTCAAAGTTTCATTATGAACACATGGATTTATTAATCTTCACATGTTTGTTTCCCTGATATGGGAGTATCACATGATTTGCACTTCTTATGCTTTGTCAGTTTGTGTTGTCTTTAATTTTTATTTAGATCTTTTTAAACTAGACCGTGGTTTAAACCAGATCCGAAATATAACTTTAACAATGGCATAACCACAACCACATGGGTGTCTTCGGTACATGTGCAGAGTGTGCAATCGAACATGGTCCAAAATTTCTAAGTGGCCCATAATTTTGAAAAATAATAACATAATTTTATATAATATTATTGAAATTACAATTACTTGTGAATAAAATAAATTGATATTCTTGTTTAGATAACTTTTTTGGATTGATAATTTTAATAGTATTATCTTTTTATATGTATTAAAAAATTTAATGTGTACAAAGAACTCATGTTTTTATATCTCGAACAGGGCTTTCAAAATCATTGAGACACTCTCCACAACCACCATTTCAAGTGTTAGCTGACCATTAGACAATTTACACATCATTCATGTGAATATTGTTTGGCTGTATTTTTGTTTTGATAACTCACATATAGGATTTACACATCATTCATGTGAATATTGTTTGGCTGTATTTTGTTTTGATAACTCACATATAGGATGACAATGAACATTTGATCCGATGAATATTCATTTGATTCGATTCATTTAAAGTGAATATAGATGATATGAATACATATATGAATGAACCTAAATGGATATTAATATGGATATGAATGAAAAATTTTGTCCAAAGATATATCCATTTTACACCTGAAATGCATATATAAATACATAAATATAGATATATGCATATACAATAACTATAACAAATATATTTACTATTACACATACATTATGATTCTAACCATAATAAATAGTTTATTAGTCACAATAAAAATGTATATCTAACTTAATAAACATAAAAATTACACATATAACTTGTCATAATCTATGTTTGATGGCAAATTTAATGTTTCAATTTTTGACAATGATTAAACATTTTGATAGAAGGATTTTAATTTATGTCATGTTATATTTATCTTTGATATATTACGTTTTTGTGTTTGTTTACGTATTAGAAAATAGTATAACATTTTTTAAATATCCAATGTATATTCATTAACTCGTTTTATTTGTTGGATATGAATATGAATGGATGAACTGATTTTAAATTAATATGGATATGGATGAAAAGAAATTAGACGGATATGAATATGGATATGGCCTCATCCGATCAATAGCGGACCCATTGTCATCCCTACTCACATGGGAGTTGAACAAAAAGTGAGCCTTATACTCACTGTTGTAAGGAACCCGATTGCTTCCTGATTAAATCCTGATTACTCATTTTTAAGAGTAATTCGTTTTAATTTTCTAATATACGTTTAATTAATCAATCAACGACGATTGATAAGTCAAATCAAATTTGGTTATCAAAGTCGGTTAAAGTCAAAATTGATCAACATTTTAACATGAATTTATACTTCACATTAGAGTTTTCTGAAAATGAACAATTTTATACAATTATGTTAAAGTTTGTGTTTATGGTTTTCTTCTATATTTACACATAATTTTTCAAGTTTAATACTCCTTACGTCCCATTATAAGTGTCTATATTTGACTTTCAAAGTATTTTTAGTCAACTTTGACCATAAATATTTATATTTATACTATATATTATTGATAAAATCACATTATAACCCCAATCTATTCATATAAATTTTATCAAATATTATACAACACAAACTAAGATATTTACGATTAAGGCTAACATGGAAAGGCTTTGAAAATAAAATGTGGACACTTATAGTGGAACAGATGAGGTATTTTTTTTTTTTTGAACAGCTGTTAGGATCACCCAGGGGGACTTAACCACCCACGCGTTCATCTCCTACACAGTTATACTTGCCCCCAACTGTGTGTCCAGGAGAAAACCTACCCCAATCTCATACGAGGCATGGACGAATTTTGCTCCTGAAGTTCCGGTGGATTAACTCCACCGAATAGCGAATTTTGCAACCTCTATACTACTTGACGTGTGGGCTTTTACAAATCCATAATCACTTTGGGCTATCTTGAACAAATCCAAAGTGAGCCCTATACTACTTGACGCCATCTTGAATTGTGTGGGCTTTACAAATCCAAAGTGAGCCCTATACTACTTGACGTCATCTTGAACAAAAACTATAATTATGTTTGAAATTGGGCCCAAAATCCATAATCACCTGGGGTTATCATAGGCCATTAACATTGTAAACTTTTAGTCCATCCATCATAATTTAATACGAAGTACTAGTAAATTTTCTTTTTTGGACTGTACATAAATATATCATTTGTTCACTGCCAATGTGAAAAGTAAATTGTATAAAGTTTTCTCATAGTCTCCCTAATTAATACGGAGTATTAAAATTATGTGGAAGGCGCGCGATTAGTTGTCAAGCAACTCGGGTTCAATTCTTGGGGGCAGAAGGTATTGTCTTCAATTTCCTGCGATTAGTTGTCAACCAACCCAGGTCCCGCGAGTAGTTGCCAAGCAACCCGGGTAGGAGTTTCCTTCTAGCGTGTGTGGGTGCAAATGATGAGGGTAAGCAACCCGGGTCAGAGTTTCCTTCTAGCGTGTGTGGGTGCAAATGATGAGGGTCGTTGAAATAAATGATCCGTTGATTCAAATTCGCCGTTCAAAAAAATAAAAATAAAAAATAAAATTAAAATTATAATAGTGAGAGGAACTTAATTTTTATAAGGTCACTAATAATTATTACGAGTACGTATTAAACTTCACGTTATTTATCAAGAGACAATTAAATGTGTGTGTGTGTGTGTGTGTGTGAATTAATTGTTTGTTTATACCGTAATGGTTTTATTTAGTCATTATACATCAATGTAAGGTTAGTTTTAACCTACTCTGTGACGTGATTAGGGTTATGCATGATACGGTTCCGTCCAAATTAATTCGATTCGGTTCCGTCTCGAGTCCCATTTTATAGCAAAAAGTTGTACCGAGGACCGTACCAAATAATTTCGGTTTGGTTCGGTTCGGTTCCGTAGAAAGAACCGTCCCATTGATTTTTGAAGATAAATTTAATTGACCCACTTCAACCCTTTTGATTGGGTATCTCACCCTTGGCTCTATTAATTTGCAGCTGTAACTTTGAAAAGTTCAATGCTTTCGGGTACTTCATTTTATAATTCCTATGTGAAAAGAGTACATGATTATTGATACATATATATTGAAATCGTTTAATGAGGAAGGGGTGCAAGTCTGCAAGAGAACATGAAACGAACAGATCATGATACATCATGATACATGTATTATAGAGTTTGTTAAAGTGAGTTGGGTTTGGATACCGGAAACTATATGGTCATGTATTCAGTATGTTTTTATGCCACCTTGCATCATGGGTCATATACACTTTATTGAAAGGTTAAATGCTTTCTTTTCATTATTTTAGTTTGAGATATCACAATGAATTTGTTAATGTTCACAACCTATAAATTCTATACTTGGGAAACATGACAAATAGCTATACTATTCGGTTCGGTATTTTTCCCCTTTTTTCGGGTTCGGTCCGCCCCGTACCGAGGACCGAAAATTATGAAATTTAAGGACCATGGACCGTACCGAAACTCCTCGGTTCGGTTCGGTTCAGTCAGGTCTTCGGGTTTTTTCGATTTTTCCCGTACCATACACACCCTTAGACGTGATAGTCAAATGAATTTTATTACATTAACCAATTATAATCGATATTGCAGTTTTTACTTTCATAAACTAGGGGATCAGGAGATATTAACGGATAAATTTATAAGATAATAGAAAATGTTAAAATTACAACCACATATATTGCGTTAAACAATCCAAAAATCATATATATAATGTGTAAAGCACAATGACATTTCGTTAGTACTGCAAAAGTGCAGCATAGGTTTAATGCCTTCAACAAGAATATTTTATACAGTTTTAATTTTACTTTCATATATAGTTTAATCATAGGTAAAAGTACTCATTTTAGTACGTGAAATAAAATTGATTTTCACATATGTTTCAGTTAAAATACTCTTATTTTTTCTAAATTTTCTCACATATCAAGTTTAGATGAATTTGTTTGGTTGAAGCGGTTTGGTTGTGAATTGGTTTTTGTTTAAAAGGGTATGTGAAACCTAGTAAGAACAAATAAAATTGGCACAATATTAAGATTTAAATGGATGTTATTGATGGTGACATTAGATTTGGCCCATGCATGGGCTAGTAACTTGAAGACTAATATGTTGTTGTTGATGGGTGTCAAACCCCTCACCTCTCTTTTGTAAAGTCGGGTTATTATTGATACATCAACACTTTGATGTTGGTTGAAAAATCCAATTATATGTATTTAATTTGTAAGTAGCAGGGTAAGTTAATATTATTAACTTAAATTGTACGTGTTTTTAATATTCAATTATATTTAATTTGATGTTGGTTTGATCTCTCTTTTGGGTTTTTTGGTGTTTGTGTTCTGAGCTTGTTGCTTGCTCTTGTTTAAGGATGTTGTCTTCTGTACTTTGCTGGCATCTTGAGGGTTTTTAAATAAAAAATTTTGCTTTTCGAAAAAAACTCAAACTGTCCGTGTAATTATTATCACTGATAGTATAACAAATATCTTAGTCCGGGTCTAGTTTGTGTTGATGTTTTAAGTCTTGTTGTAAATCTTTTGTTTTGGCCCAACCCGAGTTTTATACAATTTGGCTTTCATCATTTTGACGAAGTGCTTTGGTTAATATAATGTTGTTTTTAAAAAAAGTAAAGTAAAATAAAATACCATGAACCAAACTATATAGTATAAATTTCATATTAAATATGTAATTAATAAATCAAGATGTAAATAGTTTATTAGTAAAATTGTGAACTTCGATTACAACTAAATAGGATATTAGTAAAATTGTGAACTTTGATTACTTGTGTTTCTGCTAATGTCAGTATGTCACGCAATTAAAAACATGAGATTTGGCCCATGCAGGTCTCGAACCTGCGACCTTCGCGTTATTAGCACGACGCTCTAACCAACTGAGCTAATAGGCCAATTTATGCTTTTTTGGCATACTAGTTATATAGAAGATAATTTTATATCTCACAATGTAGTTACAGTAAAAAATTTGCGAGAGAAACTACGCTTGAAATAATAATCATATAATTCAATAATCTCTGGAAACTTGAGAAAAAAGAATTATACATATTAATTTATTACTAATGCTATGATTATATTATATGTAATGAAATAGCTCTAGTCTCTAGCTAATTTATCATTGGCTGCAATTATTCCATCAGACATACTTTGAGGTATCAACAAAGTCTCGACGTGTATAAATTTGCATTTTTAAAACTAACGCATTTTTGAAAACTGATGTTTAATGGTTATGTTGGGAAATTATGACCTCACTAATTCCTAACACCCAGCCCAACAATAACAGTAAAGAAATAAGAACAATTCACAACATAAAAATTTAACGTGAAAACTCCAAAACAAGAGAAAAATCACGGGCCTCCAAAGAAATAAATACACTATATCACAAATTGTTATAATGATATAAACGACTCTCTTAAGCCAACTACACTCTCCAAAATATTTAACTAATACAACTCTCAAACAAGGGTAAGAAAGAAAGAAATAATCAAATACTTAAATGTATTGATTGGTGCAAGTTGGAAGTATGCCCATGACCTCCTTTTATAACCAAGTCATCCACCTCCAACTTCTTCCTCCCACCGATGTGGGACAACATCCAATTTCACCAATGTGGCACTTAGCAACCATATACATTCTTCTAACCAAAACTATAACCAACAAATCTTTACCTTTTGGATAAAAGAAGATAACCATGCTTCGACATTGCAAAGATAACCGATGTAGACACTTCCTCGACGACAACTTCAAGATCCTCATCTTCATTCCGTTGACATTATCTCTCAAGAGACAAAACTTGCATCTTGATCGAACATTGTCAAAACCCGACAATCATTGCCATAACAGACAATCATAACTCCAAAAATGAATTATCATACTCCACCATAAATAGTATAGCACTTAGAATATCACATTCCAAGCATTTCACATCGGAACATGTTGTATACCCAGCTGAACTTTTATGGTGCAACTTCCTGTTTGGCTTTCCCTGGAAGTTTCATCAGTTACAACATCCGTTTCCACCACACAACCTACATCAACGCCAAACCAATGCACATGTACAATTGTGGAACCGCTAACGAACATCCCTTTTTATGGTGGCGCGGACACACCATGAGGATGACGTGACTTTAGAGGAATTCGTCACTCTCCGTAACAACGGAGACATCATTAGCACCTTTGGAGTCATTTGCCGAATTAGCTCCACCTGGACAATTAACCCTTGCATGCCCAGTCTTCCCGCACCTTTAGCATACCAGATTCTTTCCGGAGTTTCTCTTCTGCCTATCCGAACACAACAGTACCGTATTTTCTGATGACGAGACCCCGTTACCTTCCAGTCTTTTCTCCTCGGATAGAAGCTTGCTAGTAACGTCTTCAAACTTTAAAGTTTCCTTCTCATACAACAAAATAGATTTCATGTGCTCATAGGATGATGACAAAGATAATATCAGCCTCAAAGCTTTATCTTCATCTTCCACTTTAACTCCGATAGCTTCTAGTTCCGAAACAATACCATTAAGAATACTCAGATGATCTGAAATCTTTGAACCCCCATCCATACGCAAAGTATGAAATTGTTCCTTAAGACACAACCAGTTTGAGATGCCCTTGCCCTGGTACAAATGCTCCAACTTATCCCAAAGTTCCCTATGAAATGTCCCGTTCTTATTGATTAAAAACGTTCCATATTAATTGATTTCGTTGCGAGGTTTTGACCTCTATATGAGACGTTTTTCAAAGACTGCATTCATTTTTAAAACAAACCATAACCTTTATTTCATAAATAAAGGTTTAAAAAACTTTACGTAGATTATCAAATAATGATAATCTAAAATATCCTGTTTACACACGACCATTACATAATGGTTTACAATACAAATATGTTACATCGAAATCAGTTTCTTGAATGCAGTTTTTACACAATATCATACAAACATGGACTCCAAATCTTGTCCTTATTTTAGTATGCAATTGCGGAAGCTCTTAGTATTCACCTGAGAATAAACATGCTTTAAACGTCAACAAAAATGTTGGTGAGTTATAGGTTTAACCTATATATATCAAATCGTAACAATAGACCACAAGATTTCATATTTCAATACACATCCCATACATAGAGATAAAAATCATTCATATGGTGAACACCTGGTAACCGACATTAACAAGATGCATATATATAAGAATATCCCCATCATTCCGGGACACCCTTCGGATATGATATAAATTTCGAAGTACTAAAGCATCCGGTACTTTGGATGGGGTTTGTTAGGCCCAATAGATCTATCTTTAGGATTCGCGTCAATTAGGGTGTCTGTTCCCTAATTCTTAGATTACCAGACTTAATAAAAAGGGGCATATTCGATTTCGATAATTCAACCATAGAATGTAGTTTCACGTACTTGTGTCTATTTTGTAAATCATTTATAAAACCTGCATGTATTCTCATCCCAAAAATATTAGATTTTAAAAGTGGGACTATAACTCACTTTCACAGATTTTTACTTCGTCGGAAAGTAAGACTTGGCCACTGGTTGATTCACGAACCTATAACAATATATACATATATATCAAAGTATGTTTAAAATATATTTACAACACTTTTAATATATTTTGATGTTTTAAGTTTATTAAGTCAGCTGTCCTCGTTAGTAACCTACAACTAGTTGTCCACAGTTAGATGTACAGAAATAAATCGATAAATATTATCTTGAATCAATCCACGACCCAGTGTATACGTATCTCAGTATTGATCACAACTCAAACTATATATATTTTGGAATCAACCTCAACCCTGTATAGCTAACTCCAACATTCACATATAGAGTGTCTATGGTTGTTCCGAAATATATATAGATGTGTCGACATGATAGGTTGAAACATTGTATACGTGTCTATGGTATCTCAAGATTACATAATATACAATACAAGTTGATTAAGTTATGGTTGGAATAGATTTGTTACCAATTTTCACGTAGCTAAAATGAGAAAAATTATCCAATCTTGTTTTACCCATAACTTCTTCATTTTAAATCCGTTTTGAGTGAATCAAATTGCTATGGTTTCATATTGAACTCTATTTTATGAATCTAAATAGAAAATTATAGGTTTATAGTCGGAAAAATAAGTTACAAGTCGTTTTTGTAAAGGTAGTCATTTCAGTCGAAAGAACGACGTCTAGATGACCATTTTAGAAAACATACTTCCACATTGAGTTTAACCATAATTTTTGGATATAGTTTCATGTTCATAATAAAAATCATTTTCTCAGAATAACAACTTTTAAATCAAAGTTTATCATAGTTTTTAAATAACTAACCCAAAACAGCTCGCGGTGTTACTACGACGGCGTAAATCTGGTTTTACGGTGTTTTTCGTGTTTCCAGGTTTTAAATCATTAAGTTAGCATATCATATAGATATAGAACATGTGTGTAGTTAATTTTAAAAGTCAAGTTAGAAGGATTAACTTTTGTTTGCGAACAAGTTTAGAATTAACTAAACTATGTTCTAGTGATTACGAGTTTAAACCTTCGAATAAGATAGTTTTATATATATGAATCGAATGATGTTATGAACATCATTACTACCTCAAGTTTAGTAGGTAAACCTACTGGAAGTGACAAGAAATGATCTAGCTTCAAAGGATCTTGGATGGCTTGAAAGTTCTTGAAGTAGGATCATGACACAAAAACAAGTTCAAGTAAGATTTTTAATCGAATTAAGATAGTTTATAGTTATAGAAATTGAATCAAAGTTTGAATATGAATATTACCTTGAATAAGAAAGATAACCTACTGTATATAACAAAGGTTTCTTGATCTTAGATGATTATTTGGAATGGATTAGAAAGCTTGGAAGTAAATTAATAAACTTGAAGGGATTTTTGAAGTGTTCTTGAAGTGTTCTTCCTATGATGATTATAGCTTGATTCTTGAAGTGATTTTTGATGAAGATGATGATTAACTACTGGAAAAATACGTTCATAATATTGTGTGTGTGTTGAGAGAGAATTAGAAAGAGAATTGGAAGTGAAATGGAGTGAATGATGAGTGGTAATTGGTGAGTGGTGAGTGGGGTTAAAAGGAGTTCTAGTTAGTTGACTAGCTCATGGTAGAAGTTAAAATTGATTAGTCATACATGAAATAATCAAGAGTGGAATCCCATGCTAGTTCCTATTGGTATATACTCATAGTAAGTACGTTCTGAAGCTGTGTATAATACGGGTAAGAATACGACTAGAATTCTTGATGAAAGAAAAGAATGGAAAAGTAACTGTAACCATTTTCGTTAAGTATGAGTGTTTTGATATATGTCTTGAAGTCTTCCAAAAGTATTTTAATACATCTAAATACACTACATGTATATACATTTTAACTGAGTCGTTAAGTCATCGTTAGTCGTTACATGTAAGTGTTGTTTTGAAACCTTTAAGTTAACGATCTCAATTAATGTTGTTAACCCATTATTTATTATATCTAATGAGATGTTAAATTATTATATTATCATGATATTATGATATATTAATATATCTTAATATGATATATATACATTTAAATGTCGTTACAACGATAATCGTTACATATATGTCTCGTTTCGAAATCCTTAAGTTAGTAGTCTTGTTTATATGTATATAACTCATTGTTAATATACTTATGGAGATACTTACTTATCATAATCTCATGTTAACCATATGTATATCCATATATATATCATCATGTCGTTTTTACAAGTTTTAACGTTCGTGAATCGCCGGTCAACTTGGGTGGTCAATTGTCTATATGAAACATATTTCAATTAATCAAGTCTTAACAAGTTTGATTGCTTAACATGTTGGAAACATTTAATCATGTAAATATCAATCTCAATTAATATATATAAACATGGAAAAGTTCGGGACACTACAGTACCTACCCGTTAAATAAATTTCGTCCCGTAATTTTAAGCTGTTGAAGGTGTTGACGAATCTTCTGGAAATAGATGCGGGTATTTCTTCTTCGTCTGTTCTTTACGCTCCCAGGTGAACTCGGGTCCTCTACGAGCATTCCATCGAACCTTAACAATTGGTATCTTGTTTTGCTTAAGTCTTTTAACCTCACGATCCATTATTTCGACGGGTTCTTCGATGAATTGGAGTTTTTCGTTGATTTGGATTTCATCTAACGGAATAGTGAGATCTTCTTTAGAAAAACATTTCTTCAAATTCGAGACGTGGAAAGTGTTATGTACAGCCGCGAGTTGTTGAGGTAACTCAAGTCGGTAAGCTACTGGTCCGACACGATCAATAATCTTGAATGGTCCAATATACCTTGGATTTAATTTCCCTCGTTTACCAAATCGAACAACGCCTTTCCAAGGTGCAACTTTAAGCATGACCATCTCTCCAATTTCAAATTCTATATCTTTTCTTTTAATGTCAGCGTAGCTCTTTTGTCGACTTTGGGCGGTTTTCAACCGTTGTTGAATTTGGATGATCTTCTCGGTAGTTTCTTGTATAATCTCCGGACCCGTAATCTGTCTATCCCCCACTTCACTCCAATAAATCGGAGACCTGCACTTTCTACCATAAAGTGCTTCAAACGGCGCCATCTCAATGCTTGAATGGTAGCTGTTGTTATAGGAAAATTCTGCTAATGGTAGATGTCGATCCCAACTGTTTCCTAAATCAATAACACATGCTCGTAGCATGTCTTCAAGCGTTTGTATCGTCCTTTCGCTCTGCCCATCAGTTTGTGGATGATAGGCAGTACTCATGTCTAGACGAGTTCCTAATGCTTGCTGTAATGTCTGCCAGAATCTTGAAATAAATCTGCCATCCCTATCAGAGATAATAGAGATTGGTATTCCATGTCTGGAGACGACTTCCTTCAAATACATTCGTGCTAACTTCTCCATCTTGTCATCTTCTCTTATTGGCAGGAAATGTGTTGATTTGGTGAGACGATCAACTATTACCCAAATAGTATCAAAACCACTTGCAGTCCTTGGCAATTTAGTGATGAAATCCATGGTAATGTTTTCCCATTTCCATTCCGAGATTTCGGGTTGTTGAAGTAGACCTGATGGTTTCTGATGCTCAGCTTTGACCTTAGAACAATTCAAACATTCTCCTACATTTTTAGCAACATCGGCTTTCATACCCGGCCACCAAAAATATTTCCTGAGATCCTTGTACATCTTCCCCGTTCCAGGATGTATTGAGTATCTGGTTTTATGAGCTTCTCTAAGTACCATTTCTCTCATATCTCCAAATTTTGGTACCCAAATCCTTTCAGCCCTATACCGGGTTCCGTCTTCCCGAATATTAAGATGTTTCTCCGATCCTTTGGGTATTTCATCCTTTAAATTTCCCTCTTTTAAAACTCCTTGTTGCGCCTCCTTTATTTGAGTAGTAAGGTTATTATGAATCATTATATTCATAGATTTTACTCGAATGGGTTCTCTGTCCTTCCTGATCAAGGCATCGGCTACCACATTTGCCTTCCCCGGGTGGTAACGAATCTCAAAGTCATAATCATTCAATAATTCAATCCACCTACGCTGCCTCATATTCAGTTGTTTCTGATTAAATATGTGTTGAAGACTTTTGTGGTCGGTATATATAATACTTTTGACCCCATATAAGTAGTGCCTCCAAGTCTTTAATGCAAAAACAACCGCGCCTAATTCCAAATCATGCGTCGTATAATTTTGTTCGTGAATCTTCAATTGTCTAGACGCATAAGCAATCACCTTCGTTCGTTGCATTAATACACAACCGAGACCTTGCTTTGATGCGTCACAATAAATCACAAAATCATCATTCCCTTCAGGCAATGACAATATAGGTGCCGTAGTTAGCTTTTTCTTCAATAACTGAAACGCTTTCTCTTGTTCATCATTCCATTCAAATTTCTTCCCTTTATGCGTTAATGCAGTCAAGGGTTTTGCTATTCTGGAAAAGTCTTGGATGAACCTTCTGTAGTAACCAGCTAGTCCTAAAAACTGGCGTATGTGTTTCGGAGTTTTCGGGGTTTCCCACTTTTCAACAGTTTCTATCTTTGCCGGATCCACCTTAATACCTTCTTTGTTTACTATGTGACCGAGGAATTGAACTTCTTCCAACCAAAATGCACACTTTGAAAACTTAGCGTACAATTCTTCCTTCCTCAATACTTCTAACACCTTTCTCAAATGTTCACCGTGTTCTTGGTCATTCTTTGAGTAAATAAGTATGTCATCAATGAAAACAATGACAAACTTGTCAAGGTATGGTCCACACACTCGGTTCATAAGGTCCATGAACACAGCTGGTGCATTAGTTAAACCAAAAGGCATGACCATAAACTCGTAATGACCGTAACGTGTTCTGAGAGCAGTCTTTGGAATATCATCTTCTTTCACCCGCATTTGATGATACCCGGAACGTAAGTCAATCTTTGAATAAACAGACGAGCCTTGTAGTTGATCAAATAAGTCGTCGATTCTCGGTAGTGGGTAGCGGTTCTTGATGGTAAGTTTGTTCAACTCTCGGTAGTCGATACACAACCTGAATGTACCATCTTTCTTCTTGACAAACAAAACAGGAGCTCCCCACGGTGATGTACTTGGTCGAATGAAACCACGCTCTAAAAGTTCTTGTAATTGGCTTTGCAGTTCTTTCATCTCGCTGGGTGCGAGTCTGTAAGGAGCACGAGCTATTGGTGCAGCTCCTGGTACAAGATCTATTTGAAATTCAACGGATCGCTGTGGGGGTAATCCCGGTAATTCTTTCGGAAATACATCGGGAAATTCTTTTGCAATGGGAACATCATTGATGCTCTTTTCTTCAGTTTGTACTTTCTCGACGTGTGCTAGAACAGCATAGCAACCTTTTCTTATTAGTTTTTGTGCCTTCAAATTACTAATAATATGTAGCTTCATGTTGCCCTTTTCTCCGTACACCATTAAGGGTTTTCCTTTTTCTCGTATAATGCGAATTACATTTTTGTAACAAACGATCTCTGCTTTCACTTCTTTCAACCAGTCCATACCGATTATCACATCAAAACTCCCTAACTCTACTGGTATCAAATCAATCTTAAATGTTTTGATAACCAGTTTAATTTCTCGATTCCGACATATATTATCTGCTGAAATTAATTTACCATTTGCTAATTCGAGTAAAAATTTACTATCCAAAGGCGTCAATGGACAACTTAATTTAGCACAAAAATCTCTACTCATATAGCTTCTATCCGCACCCGAATCAAATAAAACGTAAGCAGATTTATTGTCAATAAGAAACGTACCCGTAACAAGCTCCGGGTCTTCCTGTGCCTCTGCCGCATTAATATTGAAAACTCTTCCGCAGCCTTGTCCATTCGTGTTCTCCTGGTTCGGGAAATTTCTAATAATGTGGCCCGGTTTTCCACATTTATAACAAACTACATTGGCATAACTTGCTCCAACACTACTTGCTCCGCCATTACTCGTTCCGACACCATTTGTTCCTTTCGTTCTATTAACCCCTGGTCCGTAGACCTCACACTTCGCCGCGCTATGACCATTTCTTTTACACTTGTTGCAAAATTTGGTGCAGAACCCCGAGTGATACTTTTCACACCTTTGGCATAGCTGCTTCTGATTGTTGTTGTTGTTGCGGTTATTATTGTTGTTGGGATGATTGTTGTAGTTGCTGTTGTTGTTATTGTTGTTGTTGGGCCGTTTGTTGTAGTTGCGATTGATGTTGCGATTGTTGGGATAATTGTTGCGATTATTGTTGTAATTGTTGTTGTTGTTGTATTGGTGATTCTTATCACCGTTTTCCTCCCACTTTCTTTTGACTTGCTTCACATTGGCCTCTTCAGCAGTCTGTTCTTTAATTCTTTCTTCAATCTGGTTCACTAGTTTGTGAGCCATTCTACATGCCTGTTGTATGGAGGCGGGCTCGTGTGAACTTATATCTTCTTAGATTCTTTCCGGTAATCCTTTCACAAACGCGTCGATCTTCTCTTCCTCATCTTCGAATGCTCCCGGACACAATAGGTACAATTCTGTGAATCGTCTTTCATACGTGGTAATATCAAATCCTTGGGTTCGTAACCCTCTAAGTTCTGTCTTGAGCTTATTGACCTCGGTTCTGGGACGGTACTTCTCGTTCATCAAGTGCTTGAATGCTGACTACGGTAGTGCGTACGCATCATCTTGTCCCACTTGCTCTAGATAGGTATTCCACCATGTTAACGCAGAACCTGTGAAGGTATGCGTAGCGTACTTCACTTTGTCCTCTTCAGTACACTTACTTATGGCAAACACCGATTCGACCTTCTCGGTCCACCGTTTCAATCCGATCGGTCCTTCGGTTCCATCAAATTCCAAAGGTTTGCAGGCAGTGAATTCTTTGTAGGTGCATCCTACACGATTTCCTGTACTGTCAGATCCAAGGTTATTGTTGGTATGTAGCGCAGCCTGTACTGCGGCTATGTTTGAAGCTAGAAAAGTACGGAATTCCTCTTCATTCATATTCACGGTGTGTCGAGTAGTCGGTGCCATTTCCTTCAAAATAGTCAAATGGAACAAGTTAATCATACAGAATATTAAGAGTAGTTAATAGTATTTCGTAGCATAATATGAACTCATTTATAAAAGCTTTTTCTTCATATTAGCGTTTTATAAGTTTAAATTCGGGTAGTACCTACCCGTTAAGTTCATACTTAGTAGCTAATATACAATTCAACTACTACAATTCTATATGAAAAACTGATTGTAATAATATTTCGCGTTCAAACTTTTATACAATATTTTACAAACTTACAATACCGCTTATTTTACATAAAGCATGAAATATAGCACACAATGTAACATCCCACCTTTTTCCGTTTTCTTTTCCGTTATACTAATTTAAACTCCGTTATATGTTTACAACATCTCCCGTTAATACGCGTTTTAAAAATATTCCGTTTAGGTATTTTCCGCACCCGACTACAAACTCGAGGGACTAAAATTGACACGGGGCAAACTAGTTGACTAGGTCACCTAGTCTACCCCAATTACCACCATTTCAACCATCTCTCACTCTCTCTCTCTCTCTTTCTCTCTAGCAAGAACACACCCAATTATCATATTCATTCATTCATCATCTAAATCCGGATTAAGGAGCTAGCAACCAAATAAATTACATATTCGTGATCCTCTCTTCATCCTCTTCATTTTGGTACCAACTTCATCTCATTTGGGTAACTTTCTAAAATCACTAGATTTTGTGTTCTTGATGTTTTTAACTTATAAAAGTGTTAATTAGTGTCTATGGCTCAAGTCTAACATGAATATATGATTTATATGCTCGATCTCGTTGTTTTAGTGTAACTAGCATGAACTTGAATTTTGGTGTGTTATTCTTGAATTTTGGATGATCATATGTTGTTAGATGTTAAAAGTTGGTGTTTTAATTGTGTTACTAGCATCACTAGCTTCAATTTGATGTGTAGGTTGCCTTAGAAAACTTCATGAACTTGATTATTGATTTTGGTGAATTTGAGTTAGGGTTTGATGAACTTGAAATGGACTTTTGATGCATTGAATGACATGGAATATTAGTTGTAAGTGTTAGGTTGTGTTGTATGCTTAATTACCTTCGAAACGGCATATTGTTCATGTAATTCGGTTGCCCGAATCATGAAATGCATATTTGGAACTTGAACTTTGATTATGGACATTTAAATAAGGTTTGGGGTGTGTAAGTGTTGAATTGCTTGATGAAATGTGTATAGGTGTTTTCCTCGTCAAATTACCTTTCCGGTGATATAAAATGCATGTTCTAATTGTTTGCGGTTTGTAATTTGGGTTGGTTTGATTGTTGGTTCGTGCACTTAGAGTTGCAGCAAACAGGGCCTGGAAACCAACCAGGACGCCGTCCAGAAACTCAGGACGCCGTCCCAAACTTAAAACCGGGACGCCGTCTAGCTTATCGGGACGCCGTCCCAACCTTAAAAACGGGACGCCGTCTAGCAATTTGGGACGCCGTCCCATTGTGCTAAAACTGGCTGTTACCTTGGTCATTTGACATAAAATGTTTGCTATGCTACGGACCTCCGATTAACATGAAATTTGGCCAACATGCTCATATATGATTATATAACTTAGAAAAATTGTCGGATACCCAACCCGACCCCGTTGACTTTTCTGTTGACTTTGACCCGACCAAGTTGACTTTTAATCAAACTTAACCAAATAATTGTGCAATCGTTCTAACATGTTTTTATACTTGTACCTTGCATGAAACATGACAATTTGATTCACATGCTATTATGACCGAGTCTTAACGAGCCATAGGACTAATTGAACATCTTTGACCTATCGTGTTTACCGTTATTGATACAAACCTATTGTTTAGGTCAAGACTAGCATTGTTCTTTGCACACGTTTACTTGTCGAAGTACTTTACTACTCGTGCACTCAAGGTGAGATCATAGTCCCACTTTTACTCTTTTTGAACTTACATTTGGGATGAGAAAACATAAACATTTCTTTACTAAGTGAACACAAGTACAGGAAAACAAACATTCTACATACGAGTTTAGAACAAAATCCTCAATTCGATTATCATTAGTTACACTTGCCGGGTGTAAGCGAGAACTTATGTTGTATGGATCCATATGGGTTTGACAAACCCTCATTCAAACGGTTCGCTACCGTTTACGAATGAAATATATTTTCGAGAAACAGTGTATGTTCTAGCACTAAGTGATGGGGTTCAATGGAAGGAATGTTAAGCTTTGATAATTGGGTGCTCGTGAAACAAACTTTTGGAATGTATTACTATTATTTCATTGATGCAAATCTTGTGGTTCACTTGTACTTACTTACTTAAACCTATGATTTCACCAACGTTTTCATTGACAGATTTCTATGTTTTTCTCAGGTCCTTGAACGATACATGATACATGCTTCCGCTCATTATTTTGATACTTGCATTGGATGTCGAGTATATGTGCATTTCATGGAGCGTCTTTTGACTTTACTTTAAACCGTGTCGCCTAGATTTCATTCGTATTATAACGTTGTAACTTAACTATTGGTTGAACAATTCTTGTAAACTTTGGGAACAATCTTTATTTTGAAATGAAGGCGACATATCTTTTGGTCAAACGTTGTTTTAAAGACTTATGACCACGTAACGGGACCTAAGTAGACGGCGCCGTCAATGACGATTTGGTCGGGTCGCTACAGATGGTATCAGAGCGTTGGTTGTAGGGATTTAGAGTTCATTGGTGTCGACCCCGAGTCATAGGGTACATTGGTGAGTCTAGACTACAACCGGCATATAGACTTGAAGTAGGAATTACTTGACTACTTGTGCATTTATACTCGAACGCTTCTACTCATATCTACTCTTAGTTCATCTTAATCTCACGTTGTTTAATTTGATTGACGCGCCACCTTGACTATATGAAATGATGTCGAATGCACATATGAATCAGGGTAATATAATTTCCGGGATTATATTACGGTGACTCATATGAACGTTCCGACATTATGACATAAAGAATTTAAGGCGAGTCGAGGAAAAACTTCTCTTTATCTTTATTCTATATCACGGTTAGTATTATTGAAAATACTAATCAATGATATTCTTGTGTCTTGAAGGAACAATGGCTCCTCGTCGTGTACGCCGCAATGAAACTCCCGAACAAGCTCTCGAACGGATGATAGCCACCGCCGTAGATGCGGCCATGGCCGGTCACTCATCCAACAACAATAATAATAACAACCACAACAACAACAACAACAATGGAGCTGGAAACTCAAACGAGGGATGCTCCTATAAAGCTTTCATGGGGTGCAAACCTCACACTTTTGATGGAACCGGGGGACCGGTCGTGCTCACCCGATGGTTTGAGCAAACGGAAGCCGTCTTTAGCATAAGCAGTTGTCGGGACCAAGACAAGGTCAAATACTCCACTCACACTTTCTCCGGAATTGCTCTAACATGGTGGAACACCTATGTTCAATCGGTGGGTACCGATGAGGCTCATGCCCTCTCTTGGGCCGATCTAAAGGAAAAGATGATTGTTGAATATTTTCCGCGCGAAGAAACCCGAAAGCTTGAGGAAGAACTAAGAGCTTTGAAAGCGGTCGGAAACGATCTTAAAGCTTATAATCAACGCTTCGCCGAACTATCCTTGATGTGTCCTAATCTTGTTAACCCCGAATCTCAAAGGATTGAGCTCTACATGCTCGGTCTTCCAAAAAGCATCAAACAAGGGGTGATGTCATCCAAACCCACTACTCATCAAGCCGCTATGAACATGGCTCGCCAACTAATTGAAACGGTTGACGAAATCGTAATTCCGGCACCTAAGGCCGAGGATAAATCGGGCGGCAACAAAAGAAAGTGGGAACCCTCCCAATCAAGCAACAACAACTTTGCCAAGAAATCTTTCACTTCCGACGGCAAGAAGGGTTATGCCGGGAACCTACCTCTTTGCAACAAATGCAACAAACATCACTTTGGCGAATGTAGTAAGTTAATTTGCCACCGGTGCCAAGGAATTGGTCATAAGGCCAACGATTGTAAAAGTGCCACTCCCGTCGCTCGAAAATGGCCCAATGCACCAAAGACGGGCACTTGTTATGAATGTGGCCAAACGGGCCATTATAGAAATGCATGCCCGAAGAGGAAAGATAACCCCAATACGCGCGGCCGAGTTTTCAACATAAACACCGAGGAAGCCCGGGATGACACTGAACTAGTCACGGGTACGTTTCTTCTCAACAATTCTTATGTCTCTTGCTTATTCGATTCGGGTGCCGATAAATGCTTTGTATCCAAGACTTTGACTCATTCTTTTAGCACTCCACCTCTTCCATTAGATACCACTTATACCATTGAAGTGGCTAACGGAAAACTATTAAGTGCCGACACATATTACCGGGGGTGTACGTTAAACATTTTGGGTAGGGAATTTGAAATTGACTTGATACCCATGGAACTAGGAAGCTTTGATGTAATAATCGGTATGAATTGGTTAGTCAAAACGAAATCTCACATTCTTTGTGATCTCAACGCAATCCGAATTCCTATCGAGAATGGTGAACCTTTGATTGTTTATGGCGATAAGAGTTGCACCAGACTCAACCTCGTTTCGTGCCTTAAAGTTAGAAAACTACTCCGTAAGGGTTGTTTTGCGATCCTTGCCCACGTTAAGAAAGTCGAGTCCGATGAGAAACACATCGATGATGTGCCAATTGTTAGTGACTATTCCGATGTATTTCCCGACGAATTGCCGGGTCTTCCGCCTCATCGACCGGTTGAATTCCAAATCGATCTTATTCCGGGAGCCGCACCCGTAGCACGTGCACCATATAGACTCGCTCCATCTGAAATGCAAGAATTGCAAAGTCAAATCCAAGAACTACTTGATCGAGGTTTTATCCAATCTAGCCATTCACCTTGGGGAGCTCCGATTTTGTTTGTTAAAAAGAAAGACGGATCCCTACGAATGTGCATCGATTATCGTGAACTAAATAAATTGACGGTTAAGAACCGATATCCTCTTCCTCGCATCGATGACCTCTTTGATCAACTACAAGGGTCTTGTGTATATTCGAAAATCGATCTCCGCTCGGGTTATCATCAATTGAGGGTTAAGGGGGAAGATGTCTCCAAAACCGCTTTCCGAACTCGTTATGGTAGTTATGAATTCCTTGTCATGCCATTTGGTCTCACTAACGCACCGGCGGTGTTCATGGATCTTATGAACCGCGTGAGCAAACCGTATCTCGATAAATTCGTTATTGTGTTCATCGATGACATATTGATCTATTCTAAAAATGAAGAAGAGCACGAACAGCATCTCCGACTTGTGCTTGAACTTTTAAGACAAGAACAACTCTATGCCAAATTCTCCAAGTGTGAATTTTGGTTAAAGGAAGTTCAATTTCTTGGTCATGTTGTAAGTGACCAAGGTATTAAAGTCGATCCAACGAAAATCGAAGCCATTAGCAAATGGGAGACTCCTACTACTCCTACTCACATTCGTCAATTTTTGGGTCTCGCCGGGTACTATCGTAGATTCATCGAAAATTTCTCTTTGGTTGCACGTCCTCTAACCGCATTGACTCACAAGGGAAAGAAATTCATTTGGGCGACCGAACATGAATCCGCATTCCAAATCTTGAAAACGAAGCTAACCACCGCTCCTATCTTGTCACTTCCCGAAGGCAATGATGACTTTGTTGTATATTGCGATGCCTCAAAACATGGTTTTGGGTGTGTATTGATGCAACGAACGAAAGTCATTGCTTATGCTTCTCGACAACTCAAAATTCATGAACGAAACTATACGACACATGATCTCGAACTCGGAGCCGTTGTCTTTGCACTTAAAATGTGGAGACACTATCTTTATGGAACCAAGAGTACTATCTTCACCGATCACAAAAGCCTTCAACACATTTTCGATCAAAAGCAACTAAACATGAGACAACGAAGGTGGATTGAAACCTTAAACGATTACGATTGCGAGCTTCGTTACCATCCCGGGAAGGCAAATGTAGTAGCCGATGCCTTAAGTCGAAAAGAAAGAGTGGTGCCTCTTCGTGTCCGAGCCTTAAACATCACCATCCACACAAACCTTAATAGCCAAATTCGGGTAGCCCAAGATGAGGCTCTCAAGGATGAAAACATCTCTCTCGAACACTTGAACGTCCTCACCTCTCGATTCGAAGTTAAAGAAACCGGACTCCGATATTTCGCCGGAAGGATTTGGGTGCCTAGTTATGGGGACCTACGAAGCCTTATTTTAGATGAAGCCCATAAGTCACGATACTCGATTCACCCCGGTGCCAATAAGATGTACCACGACCTTAAACAGCTATATTGGTGGCCGAACATCAAAAGGGACGTAGCTACTTATGTTTCCAAGTGTTTGACATGTTCCAAAGTCAAAGCCGAACACCAAAGACCGTCCGGACTACTTCGACAACCCGAGATCCCGCAATGGAAGTGGGAAAGGATAACGATGGATTTTATCACCAAACTACCAAAAACGACGGGCGGTTATGATACCATTTGGGTTATTGTTGACCGTCTCACCAAATCCGCACACTTCCTGGCCATGAAAGAAACGGACAAAATGGAGAAACTTGCACAACTTTACATTAAGGAGATCGTAGCCCGACACGGTGTACCTTTATCGATTATCTCCGACCGAGATGGCCGTTTCGTTTCTAGATTTTGGCGTACATTGCAAGAAGCGTTGGGAACACGTTTAGACATGAGCACCGCATATCATCCTCAAACCGATGGACAAAGCGAACGTACAATTCAAACCTTAGAGGACATGTTACGAGCTTGCGTGGTTGATTTCGGAAAAGCTTGGGACAAGCACTTACCTCTCGCCGAGTTCTCTTACAACAATAGTTATCACGCGAGTATTAAAGCCGCACCTTTTGAAGCGCTATATGGCCGCAAATGTCGTTCACCTCTTTGTTGGGCCGAGGTAGGCGACGTGCAAATCACCGGACCCGAACTCATTCACGAAACCACCGAGAAAATCGTTCAAATCCGAGATAGGCTTAGGACGGCCCGAAGTCGTCAAAAGAGCTATACCGACAAACGACGCAACGATCTTGAATTTCAAGTCGGTGACCGAGTAATGTTAAAAGTCGCACCTTGGAAGGGTGTAATCCGTTTTGGGAAACGCGGGAAGCTAAATCCGCGGTATATTGGTCCTTTCGAAATCTTGGAGCGTATTGGAACCGTTGCTTATCGTTTAGATCTTCCGCCTCAATTGAACTCCGTTCATCCTACCTTCCATGTATCTAACTTGAAAAAGTGTCTTGCCGAACCCGATATCGTCATCCCTCTCGAAGAACTTACTATGGATGACAAACTTCATTTTGTGGAGGAACCGGTTGAAATTGTGGACACCTCCGTCAAGACATTGAAACAAAGCCGAATCCCGATTGTCAAGGTTCGTTGGGATGCCAAAAGAGGACCCGAGTTTACTTGGGAAAGACAAGACCAAATGCAAAGGAAGTATCCTCATCTATTTGTGAATTCAGAAACGCAAGATCTCGAAGAAGAAACAACGACTACTACGCCTACTTAAATTTCGGGACGAAATTTCTTTTAAGGAGTAGGTAATGTAACATCCCACCTTTTTCCGTTTTCTTTTCCGTTATACTAATTTAAACTCCGTTATATGTTTACAACATCTCCCGTTAATACGCGTTTTAAAAATATTCCGTTTAGGTATTTTCCGCACCCGACTACAAACTCGAGGGACTAAAATTGACACGGGGCAAACTAGTTGACTAGGTCACCTAGTCTACCCCAATTACCACCATTTCAACCATCTCTCACTCTCTCTCTCTCTCTCTTTCTCTCTAGCAAGAACACACCCAATTATCATATTCATTCATTCATCATCTAAATCCGGATTAAGGAGCTAGCAACCAAATAAATTACATATTCGTGATCCTCTCTTCATCCTCTTCATTTTGGTACCAACTTCATCTCATTTGGGTAACTTTCTAAAATCACTAGATTTTGTGTTCTTGATGTTTTTAACTTATAAAAGTGTTAATTAGTGTCTATGGCTCAAGTCTAACATGAATATATGATTTATATGCTCGATCTCGTTGTTTTAGTGTAACTAGCATGAACTTGAATTTTGGTGTGTTATTCTTGAATTTTGGATGATCATATGTTGTTAGATGTTAAAAGTTGGTGTTTTAATTGTGTTACTAGCATCACTAGCTTCAATTTGATGTGTAGGTTGCCTTAGAAAACTTCATGAACTTGATTATTGATTTTGGTGAATTTGAGTTAGGGTTTGATGAACTTGAAATGGACTTTTGATGCATTGAATGACATGGAATATTAGTTGTAAGTGTTAGGTTGTGTTGTATGCTTAATTACCTTCGAAACGGCATATTGTTCATGTAATTCGGTTGCCCGAATCATGAAATGCATATTTGGAACTTGAACTTTGATTATGGACGTTTAAATAAGGTTTGGGGTGTGTAAGTGTTGAATTGCTTGATGAAATGTGTATAGGTGTTTTCCTCGTCAAATTACCTTTCCGGTGATATAAAATGCATGTTCTAATTGTTTGCGGTTTGTAATTTGGGTTGGTTTGATTGTTGGTTCGTGCACTTAGAGTTGCAGCAAACAGGGCCTGGAAACCAACCAGGACGCCGTCCAGAAACTCAGGACGCCGTCCCAAACTTAAAACCGGGACGCCGTCTAGCTTATCGGGACGCCGTCCCAACCTTAAAAACGGGACGCCGTCTAGCAATTTGGGACGCCGTCCCATTGTGCTAAAACTGGCTGTTACCTTGGTCATTTGACATAAAATGTTTGCTATGCTACGGACCTCCGATTAACATGAAATTTGGCCAACATGCTCATATATGATTATATAACTTAGAAAAATTGTCGGATACCCAACCCGACCCCGTTGACTTTTCTGTTGACTTTGACCCGACCAAGTTGACTTTTAATCAAACTTAACCAAATAATTGTGCAATCGTTCTAACATGTTTTTATACTTGTACCTTGCATGAAACATGACAATTTGATTCACATGCTATTATGACTGAGTCTTAACGAGCCATAGGACTAATTGAACATCTTTGACCTATCGTGTTTACCGTTATTGATACAAACCTATTGTTTAGGTCAAGACTAGCATTGTTCTTTGCACACGTTTACTTGTCGAAGTACTTTACTACTCGTGCACTCAAGGTGAGATCATAGTCCCACTTTTACTCTTTTTGAACTTACATTTGGGATGAGAAAACATAAACATTTCTTTACTAAGTGAACACAAGTACAGGAAAACAAACATTCTACATACGAGTTTAGAACAAAATCCTCAATTCGATTATCATTAGTTACACTTGCCGGGTGTAAGCGAGAACTTATGTTGTATGGATCCATATGGGTTTGACAAACCCTCATTCAAACGGTTCGCTACCGTTTACGAATGAAATATATTTTCGAGAAACAGTGTATGTTCTAGCACTAAGTGATGGGGTTCAATGGAAGGAATGTTAAGCTTTGATAATTGGGTGCTCGTGAAACAAACTTTTGGAATGTATTACTATTATTTCATTGATGCAAATCTTGTGGTTCACTTGTACTTACTTACTTAAACCTATGATTTCACCAACGTTTTCGTTGACAGATTTCTATGTTTTTCTCAGGTCCTTGAACGATACATGATACATGCTTCCGCTCATTATTTTGATACTTGCATTGGATGTCGAGTATATGTGCATTTCATGGAGCGTCTTTTGACTTTACTTTAAACCGTGTCGCCTAGATTTCATTCGTATTATAACGTTGTAACTTAACTATTGGTTGAACAATTCTTGTAAACTTTGGGAACAATCTTTATTTTGAAATGAAGGCGACATATCTTTTGGTCAAACGTTGTTTTAAAGACTTATGACCACGTAACGGGACCTAAGTAGACGGCGCCGTCAATGACGATTTGGTCGGGTCGCTACACACAATAACTTTGATACAAGATAGTTGTGAAGATAATTCTAGCTAGTACACAAGTCGTTCAGCAAAGGCAATAAAGACACGTAATTCATACGTCCAGAAATAAGGCATGCATTCTGGTTTTAATAGGACTACTTCCCATCCTTGGTCTTGTGGAACATAACCGTTATGGCCGTTGATAAGACAGCGTGTTGTAACGTCGTCAAAGGGACGAGGGTTACGTAATGACCAACAGTCTCGTAATAACCAAAAAACCTCATTTCTTACCCCAATTACCGACTCCGTCACTTGTGGAAACATTTTGTTTAATAGTTGGAGCCCGATGTTCTTGTTCTCACTTTGGTGAGAAGCGAACATTACTAACCCGTAAGCATAACATGCTTCTTTATGTTGCATGTTAGCCACTTTTTCTAAATCACGAAGTCCTATATTAGGATATACTGAGTCAAAATAATTTCTTAACCCGTTGCATAAAATAGCATTTGGGTTCCCCGCAATATATGCGTCAAAGTAAACACATCGTAACTTATGGATTTCTCAATGTGATATTCCCCATCTTTCGAACGAAAGCCTTTTATAAACCAAGGCATTCTTGGAACGTTCTTCGAATGTCTTACAAACTGATCTCGCCTTAAATAGTTGTGCCGAGGAATTCTGACCGACTCTAGACAAGATTTCATCAATCATGTCTCCGGGTAGGTCTCTTAAAATATTGGGTTGTCTATCCATTTTGTGTTTTTATACTGTAAAATAGACAAGAGTTAGATTCATAAAAAAATACTTATTAATACAAGCAATTTTTACATATATCATAAAGCATAAGCACACTATATTACATATATTACACCACACGAATACAACTATCTTATTCCGACTCGCTCGTTTCTTCTTGTTCAGTTTTGGTTCGTTTTGCCAAGTTTCTAGGGATATATGATGTTCCCCTAATACGAGCCATCGTTGTCCACATTGGTTTAGAAAAACCTGGTGGTTTAGAGGTTCCCGGGTCATTGTTACAACTTAAGGACTTCGGGGGTTGACGATACATATAAAGTTCATCGGGGTTGGAATTAGATTTCTCTATTTTTATGCCCTTTCCCTTATTATTTTCTTTTGCCTTTTTAAATTCAGTTGGGGTAATTTCTATAACATCATCGGAATTCTCGTCGGAATCCGATTCATCGGAGAATTGGTAATCCTCCCAATATTTTGCTTCCTTGGCGGAAACACCATTGACCATAATTAACCTTGGTCGGTTGGTTGAGGATTCTCTTTTACTTAACCGTTTTATTATTTCCCCCACCGGTTCTATTTCTTCTTCCGGTTCCGATTCTTCTTCCGGTTCCGATTCTTCTTCCGGTTCCGACTCTTCTTCCGGTTCCTCTTCGGGAACTTGTGAATCAGTCCACGAATCATTCCAATTTACATTTGACTCTTCATTATTATTAGGTGAGTCAATGGGACTTGTTCTAGAGGTAGACATCTATCACATAATATCAAACACGTTAAGAGATTAATATATCACATAATATTCATATGTTAAAAATATATAGTTTCCAACAAAAATGTTAAGCAATCATTTTTAAAGAAACACGGTCGAAGTCCAGACTCACTAATGCATCCTAACAAACTTGATAAGACACACTAATGCAAATTTTCTGGTTCTCTAAGACCAACGCTCTGACACCAACTGAAATGTCCCGTTCTTATTGATTAAAAACGTTCCATATTAATTGATTTCGTTGCGAGGTTTTGACCTCTATATGAGACGTTTTTCAAAGACTGCATTCATTTTTAAAACAAACCATAACCTTTATTTCATAAATAAAGGTTTAAAAAGCTTTACGTAGATTATCAAATAATGATAATCTAAAATATCCTGTTTACACACGACCATTACATAATGGTTTACAATACAAATATGTTACATCGAAATCAGTTTCTTGAATGCAGTTTTTACACAATATCATACAAACATGGACTCCAAATCTTGTCCTTATTTTAGTATGCAATAGCGAAAGCTCTTAGTATTCACCTGAGAATAAACATGCTTTAAACGTCAACAAAAATGTTGGTGAGTTATAGGTTTAACCTATATATATCAAATCGTAACAATAGACCACAAGATTTCATATTTCAATACACATCCCATACATAGAGATAAAAATCATTCATATGGTGAACACCTGGTAACTGACATTAACAAGATGCATATATATAAGAATATCCCCATCATTCCGGGACACCCTTCGGATATGATATAAATTTCGAAGTACTAAAGCATCCGGTACTTTGGATGGGGTTTGTTAGGCCCAATAGATCTATCTTTAGGATTCGCGTCAATTAGGGTGTCTGTTCCCTAATTCTTAGATTACCAGACTTAATAAAAAGGGGCATATTCGATTTCGATAATCCAACCATAGAATGTAGTTTCACGTACTTGTGTCTATTTTGTAAATCATTTATAAAACCTGCATGTATTCTCATCCCAAAAATATTAGATTTTAAAAGTGGGACTATAACTCACTTTCACAGATTTTTACTTAGTCAGAAAGTAAGACTTGGCCACTGGTTGATTCACGAACCTATAACAATATATACATATATATCAAAGTATGTTTAAAATATATTTACAACACTTTTAATATATTTTGATGTTTTAAGTTTATTAAGTCAGCTGTCCTCGTTAGTAACCTACAACTAGTTGTCCACAGTTAGATGTACAGAAATAAATCGATAAATATTATCTTGAATCAATCCACAACCCAGTGTATACGTATCTCAGTATTGATCACAACTCAAACTATATATATTTTGGAATCAACCTCAACCCTGTATAGCTAACTCCAACATTCACATATAGAGTGTCTATGGTTGTTCCGAAATATATATAGATGTGTCGACATGATAGGTTGAAACATTGTATACGTGTCTATGGTATCTCAAGATTACATAATATACAATACAAGTTGATTAAGTTATGGTTGGAATAGATTTGTTACCAATTTTCACGTAGCTAAAATGAGAAAAATTATCCAATCTTGTTTTACCCATAACTTCTTCATTTTAAATCCGTTTTGAGTGAATCAAATTGCTATGGTTTCATATTGAACTCTATTTTATGAATCTAAATAGAAAAGTATAGGTTTATAGTCGGAAAAATAAGTTACAAGTCATTTTTGTAAAGGTAGTCATTTCAGTCGAAAGAACGACGTCTAGATGACCATTTTAGAAAACATACTTCCACATTGAGTTTAACCATAATTTTTGGATATAGTTTCATGTTCATAATAAAAATCATTTTCTCAGAATAACAACTTTTAAATCAAAGTTTATCATAGTTTTTAATTAACTAACCCAAAACAGCTCGCGGTGTTACTACGACGGCGTAAATCTGGTTTTACGGTGTTTTTCGTATTTCCAGGTTTTAAATCATTAAGTTAGCATATCATATAGATATAGAACATGTGTGTAGTTAATTTTAAAAGTCAAGTTAGAAGGATTAACTTTTGTTTGCGAACAAGTTTAGAATTAACTAAACTATGTTCTAGTGATTACGAGTTTAAACCTTCGAATAAGATAGTTTTATATATATGAATCGAATGATGTTATGAACATCATTACTACCTCAAGTTTAGTAGGTAAACCTACTGGAAGTGACAAGAAATGATCTAGCTTCAAAGGATTTTGGATGGCTTGAAAGTTCTTGAAGTAGGATCATGACACAAAAACAAGTTCAAGTAAGATTTTTACTCGAATTAAATAGTTTATAGTTATAGAAATTGAATCAAAGTTTGAATATGAATATTACCTTGAATAAGAAAGATAACCTACTGTATATAACAAAGGTTTCTTGATCTTAGATGATTACTTGGAATGGATTAGAAAGCTTGGAAGTAAATTAAAAAACTTGAAGGGATTTTTGAAGTGTTCTTGAAGTGTTCTTCCTATGATGATTATAGCTTGATTCTTGAAGTGATTTTTGATGAAGATGATGATTAAATACTGGAAAAATACGTTCATAATAGTGTGTGTGTGTGTTGAGAGAGAATTAGAAAGAGAATTGGAAGTGAAATGGAGTGAATGATGAGTGGTAATTGGTGAGTGGTGAGTGGGGTTAAAAGGAGTTCTAGTTAGTTGACTAGCTCATGGTAGAAGTTAAAATTGATTAGTCATGCATGACATAATCAAGAGTGGAATCCCATGCTAGTTCCTATTGGTATATACTCATAGTAAGTACGTTTTGAAGCTGTGTATAATACGGGTAAGAATACGACTAGAATTCTTGATGAAAGAAAAGAATGGAAAAGTAACTGTAACCATTTTCGTTAAGTATGAGTGTTTTGATATATATCTTGAAGTCTTCCAAAAGTATTTTAATACATCTAAATACACTACATGTATATACATTTTAACTGAGTCGTTAAGTCATCGTTAGTCGTTACATGTAAGTGTTGTTTTGAAACCTTTAAGTTAACGATCTCAATTAATGTTGTTAACCCATTATTTATTATATCTAATGAGATGTTAAATTATTATATTATCATGACATTATGATATATTAATATATATTAATATGATATATATACATTTAAATGTCGTTACAACGATAATCGTTACATATATGTCTCGTTTCGAAATCCTTAAGTTAGTAGTCTTGTTTATATGTATATAACTCATTGTTAATATACTTATGGAGATACTTACTTATCATAATCTCATGTTAACCATATGTATATCCATATATATATCGTCATGTCGTTTTTACAAGTTTTAACGTTCGTGAATCGCCGGTCAACTTGGGTGGTCAATTGTCTATATGAAACATATTTCAATTAATCAAGTCTTAACAAGTTTGATTGCCTAACATGTTGGAAACATTTAATCATGTAAATATCAATCTCAATTAATATATATAAACATGGAAAAGTTCGGGACACTACACCCTAGCCGTTGATTACCAGTGCACATTTTCAAGCACGTTCTTTGCAAGACACAAACGAATCGCACTTGCCGCCCTCAAATCCATATCATCCCATTCTTCTTCGTCGAACTTACAGCTAGAATCACTGCCGGAAACAAATGTGGGTTTACCTTTCAAAGCCTTGTGTAATCCAGATTGAATCAACACATCCTTGACTTGAACTTGCCACGAGTCAAAATTGATCCTCCCATCAAATTTCTCTACATCAAACCTCATTGGACTGAACTTCGACATCGTATCTGTATCTTATGAACAACACTTTCTCTGATTTTGCCCACGTTTTAACTGGCCGACAGATGCAGTGGACTGGCGCACATGATCCGTTAAATTGGAAAATCCAACACCCGGTCCACTACAAATTCTTGACACCACTTACTCCGAATTAGAAAAAATATTGTCTAACCAGAAACCCTATATGATCAATAGAACTAGTTTCTGATGTGGACGATCCACTCCCGTGGCAACCACGGAGCATACTCCGACTCCTATAACTGAGACCCCCATCAAACCTGGCTCTGATACCAGTTATTAGGAAATTACGGCCTCACTGATTCCCAACACTCAGCCCAACAATAACAGTAAAGAAATAAGAACAATCCACAACACAAGAATTTAACGTGGAGACTCCAAAATAGGAGAAAAACCACGGGCCTCCAAAGAGATAAATACACTATATCACAAATTGTTACAATGATATAGATGACTCTCTTAAGCCAACTACATTCTCCAAAGTATTGAACTAATACAACTCTCAAATAAGGGTAAAAAAGAAAAAAATAATCAAATACTTAAAGTGTATTGATTGGTGCAAGTTGAAAGTATGCCCATGACCTCCTTCTACCGATATGGGACAACATCCAATTTTACCAATGTGACACTTAGTAACCATATACATTCTTCTAACCAAAACTATAACGAACAGGTTCTTCCTACAATACCTAATAAAAATTTTAGGTATGAGAAATTATATTTAAAAGTACATATTATTCATTTAAAATAGCCAATAGAAGAATTGTTAGAGAATAATGTGAGAAAAACTTTACCAAAAGACTTCCTTGGTAAATGTGGTTATTTTTACGGAAATAGACTTTTAAAAAGATTTCAATTTTACAAAATTACATGATTGATCCTTAAATTATAAGGACATACTAAACTTTTTTTAACGTGTATGACACTGATTTTCGTCCCTAAACGTTAATCACAATAACCCCAGAATTGAGAAGATTGGTCAAGCGATAACAACAAAGGAGATGGTCAAAACCGTAATAGTAGTGGTACCTGGTACCGCTAGAAGAATGGTGGCGCCTGAATCAAAGCCAGAATCTTTGGTTATGGGGGGTGTTAATTCTACCTACTATTTATGTGGTGGTAGTTTGAATGTGGCGGGAATGGTTTAATTATGATGAAAAACTCGCACTAAAAGTGTAGAGACCCGTCCTAATCCATCCGAACGAAGTCCATATCAATTATAAACGATTCACAACAGTTGATTACATCGCGAGGTACTTGACCTCTATATGATACATTTTACAAACATTGCATTCGTTTTTGAAAAGACAATCTTTCATTACATTAAAAGTTAACGGCAGGCATACCATTTCATAATATATCTAACTATAATTGACTTAATAATAATCTTGATGAACACGACGACTCGAATGCAACGTCTTTTGAAATATGTCATGAATGACTCCAAGTAATATCTCTAAAATGAGCAAATGCACAGCGGAAGATTTCTTTCATACCTGAGAATAAACATGCTTTTAAGTGTCAACCAAAAGGTTGGTGAGTTCATTAGTTTAACATAAATAATCATTTCATAATTTTGATAGACCACAAGATTTCATATTTCCATTTATCATAAACATACGTCCCATGCATAGAGACAAAAATATCATTCATATGGATTGAACACCTGGTAATCGACATTCACAATATACATATAAGAATATCCCCATCATTCCGGGATCCTCCTTCGGACATGATATAAATTTTGAAGTACTAAAGCATCCGGTACTTTGGATGGGGCTTGTTGGGCCCGATAGATCTATCTTTAGAGTTCGCGTCAATTAGGGTGTCTATTCCCTAATTCTTAGATTACCAGACTAAAAAGGGGCATATTCGATTTCGATCATTCAACCATATAATGTAGTTTCAATTACTTGTGTCTATTTCGTAAAACAGTTATAAAAATTGCGCATGTATTCTCAGCTCAAAAATATAAAGGGTAAAAAGGTAAATGAAACTCACACATATAATTATTGTAAAACAGTTAATAAAACATTTGCATGTATTCTCAGCCCCAAAAATGTAAAGAGTAAAAGGGAACCAAATGAAACTCACGCATATAATTATTGTAAAACAGTTAATAAAACATTTGCATGTATTCTCAGCCCCAAAAATGTAAAGAGTAAAAGGGAATCAAATGAAACTCACCAAATGTATTTTGTAGTAAAAATACATATGACGACATTAAACAAGTATAGGGTTGGCCTCGGATTCACGAACCTATATCAAGTATATATATATATATATATTAACACACATAATTGTAATCGAACAAGTTTATATATTATTTTGTTATGTAATAAGATTAATATTCTTATATATATATTTTATTAATACATATAATATGTTATAATACTTAATTGATACTAGTATATAATTCAATTAACGTTATAATATTGTATTAGTTAAAACATAGTTTTATATAATATTAGTATACTTATATAATAAATATATTTAATGTACAAAATATTTATTTGTTAAAATAATAGTTTTGAAAATATTGATTTACTAATAATAATAATAATAATGATAATTTTATCTTTTAACAATACCTATGTTTATATCCAAATTCCTACCATATTTAAACTTACTCATATTTTAATATATTCAATTCTTAATTATCATTATCCTTCTCATATATGCGTGTTTATATCCATCTTAATATCTTATACTCATAATTAACTTCATACTTAATATTTTTAATGATGATGATCATAATCATATTTATCTTAATACTTATTATTATATCAATACTTGTTAATTTATATGATTATCTTTTAGGGCATAAGTAATTTATCAATATTGTATTATATATCTCTCATAAATGTATTAGTAAACATATTAATTAACTTTTTCAAAGTTATTGTCATATATACATGTTTTAAATTATTAAATTAATCTTATCTTCATATTTTGCTCATAAGATTAACACTTTAATAACATTTTAATAAAGATAAGAATAATACAAATAATATTAATATTTGTACCTTAATATTGTGTGTGCGTGTTTGTGTTGTCAACGAACAGAAACCAGGAAACAGGACGATGGGCTTGTAGCCGTGGCCCAATTTGCTTCATAAGCCCAATTAAAACCCAAAGTCTAGCAGCCTAATTCACTAGCTAAAAGCCCAACTAACATTGTAGTCCTAATACATTTTTGTAGCCTGTTTCGTTTCAACCAACTGCTCCGAACCAAATTTGTACCGTAGCCTCAATTGTCAATTACTATATCCAATTTCTATTACCTTAACTCATTTAATAATCAAGTGATGTTAATTGGTTTATGTGTTGTCGGCCACCAAAGTAAAAGGAAGAGAAACTTGTAATCATCTTCTATCTATTACCAAAACATCATCATCTTTTATTTTAAAAATGTTTTCTCGTCAACTTCTAACCGAAACAGAAACAATAGTAATCGACGTGGTTTCGTGTTTGAAAACAATAAAAAAAAAAACTGATTAGTAGCAGTAGGTTTATGATGGATATCGTGGTGGTAAGAGATGGTGTTGGGTGGCGAATGTAGCTGCAGTTTGTGGTGGTTTAGTAGCTGCAAAAACAGGAACACATGGGTATTCGACTCGCTAACAGAAACAGAAAATGATCGTAGGTTATGGTTGGTTTTCGAGGGGGAAAATAACTATATCAAGATATTAATAGGAAATTAGCAGGTGGGTGTTGCTCTTGGTGTTAGTTCCCGGATGTTGGTGTTTGGTTTTGGTTTAGATTCGAATAGAAACAACAACTAATGGTGATCTTGGTGATCTCCTGATAGTGGTGATGGTCATCGTAAAAAAATTTGGGATGGTTTTCCTAGATCATGAGAGAAGGGATAAGATATAGAGAGAGAGAGAAGAAAATTGGAGAAGATATAGAGAGAGAGAGAAGAAAATGGTGATTCCTAGTTCACGATTAACATGATCACGTAATAGTAATAGAAGATGGGTGGTGTTTTGGTTGTAGTTGTTCACGTAATATATATATATATATATATATATATATATATATATATATATATATATATATATATATATATATATGGTGGAAGGTGGTGACTCGCGGTGGTCTGTGATGGTCCGATTAAGGTTGTTTTCGGTGAGAGATAAATATGGTGGTTTAGGGTCACCGGTGGTTGTAGTGGTGATGTCGATGAAAAAATGTGGGTGTGTGATTATGTTTCTTGCATAAGTATTAAGTGTATATATATTATAAGGGTAGAGAATGGTTAGATAGATCGAAGAAAGAGAAACAGTGGGTTAACAAAGAAAGATTAGTATTTTCAGAAGAAAAAAAAAATAAATATGAATGACATCATTTACGGATATACATATACATACATATATATATATATATATATATATATATATATATATATATATATATATATATATATATATATATATATATATATATATATATATATATATATATATATATATATATATATAGAGGTCATAAGTCAAGTCATAAAATTCCGTTTTTCTTACTCGTATGCAACTTGATTTTCTCTTTTACTTTTACTCATTTGGATCTTTATGAATTATTAATGGCCCGGTGGTGTTCCAACAACATATACTACTAATATAGTATTTCAAAAATATTGATTGATGGAAAGCAAATTTGTAGTTTAATCGGAAAAAGGAAACACATTGAGTTGTGTGAATGGATACAGAGTCACATCGTTCCATTGATTCATTAATTGATTAATTCTATTAAAAGACAAATACTCATATAATTTATTTAATTAGGGGGAAGGAATTGACGTCTCAACTTCCCATTTTACTAGTTCCACTTAAAATTACTATTTTATCTTTAAATGATGCATTATTAAATTTTCTTATTCAAATATATTGGAGGGTAATTCTAAAAAGGAACACAATTTTGTAGTGAATGAATAAAAATACAAGTGAAATTATCATTTATAATATATAAAACTCTATTGATCAATTTAAGTGTTAACAATATACTTTGTTTAAATAGTAATTATTATAATATTCTATTTTTATTTTATTTTACATAATTATTTCTAATAACTAAATAATATAATATATCGAATTATATTTCGAATATATATATTTATATTTTAAAATATATATGTATCTATTTACAAATAGTTGTTCGTGAATCGTCGAGAACAGTCGAAGGCTAATTGAATAAATGAACACAGTTCAAAGTTTTTGAGATTTCAACATTACAGACTTTGCTTATCATGCCGGAAACATATAAAGATTAAGTTTAAATTTGGTCAAAAATTTCCGGGTCGTCACAAAAAGTGATTAAACTCCGAAGGAAACCCATATAGATGAGAATTTTATGTGATAAAATGGAACACAATTTAAGTAATTTAATTGGATGTGTTAAAAGTGTGTGTTGGAAGGGTAACAAGCCGTCTTAATCTCGTTTATTTTAGTTTCTTAGTTGTTAATTTTTGAGTTGTTCATCATGTATTTGTTTGGTCTCAAACCTTGTTTTGGATGTATTGAGTTGGGGTCTATGGTGTGGCTTGGTTGGAGTTAGTGTCATAGTGTGACGCTAACTCGTTTTGAGCCTGCCCGATTGTACTTTCTTTGTATCTCTAGTTTGAATCTTCATTTTTCGATGAAGATCCTTTTAAAATAAGTTCGCAAAAAAAAAAAAAGTGTATGACAGTAGATCAAAATGTCATGGTTCTAATTTAACGTCCTTGTGTTTGTGTTTGGATTTGATTTTGATTAGAGTTTAATTAGGTTTAACTGATTTTGTGTTTGTGATTTTTTATATAGGTTTGCATTTGATTTTCTTCGAGTTTGTGTTTGTGTAATGTGTTTGTGTAAGGATGAAAATAAAGTTGATGAAATTGGAAGGTGAACTAAGGGTGTAAAAAGAAAAAAAAAATGATGTACAAAGTTCTTTTCATTTGTCACCAATATGATGATATGATCCTACTTTATGGGATCGAGTTAATGATCGTTAGTGTTAAGGACTAACCGGTGATATGTACAAAAGTCGCGGGCATTCACTTCAAAAAAAAAAGGGTTACGTCTTATACTTGCAATTTTGAACAAAGTTTAGGACCAATCGTGTAATTATGTATTTTTCTGTATAAAGGGTATATGTTTTGTAAGATTAGAGGTGATATGTTCACACGTTATTTTAATACATCCACTAGTTTTTACACTAGTTTTAAAGTAATTTCAAAGATATGTTTGTATGTGTATAATTAAGAGGATGTAAAAGATCTTATAAAAAATATTTTGAAAAATAATATAACAAATGTTGAATATGTCATCCACGTTGTGAAAACATCACTTCTTTTGTATGATATGATAATTAAAAAGTTATTGTATGTTTTCAACCAGGGTCAGATCTGAGGTGGGCTACACGTGCGACTGCACAGGGCATAATCTCTAGAGGGGAATCAAAATAGTGAGCTTGAAGTTTTTTTTCAAGTAAAAATTTGGTAACTTGCTGATAGATTACAAAGCTGGGATGCCTTTAATTGATCATAGACGACTGTATTTATACAAGGTGTGGCCTAAATAACTTCCTGATTTTCAGATACAATCGTATATAATTCTATCACATATGCTGCAATCTTCTAAATATGGATAATATACAATATACAGCTAATAGTCCCCGCAGTCGAAACGGGTGGTAGACAGACGTTAAGACTGTCCCTAAATTCATCAAATAGAACCAAAGGCAATCCCTTAGTGAAGATATATGCAACTTGATGACGCGAAGGTACATGTAAGATGCGAACTTGACCACGTGCAACCTTTTCTCGGACAAATGTATATCTAACTCAATATGCTTCGTCCGGTGATGTTGAATGGGATTGTTAGACAAGAAGATGGAACTCACATTATCACAGTATACAATAGTAGCTTTGTGTATTGGTCGATGCAGTTCAAGAAGGAGATTTCGCAACCAACATGATTCTGACACAACATTAGCAACGCCACGATATTCGTCTTCGGCAGTTGAACGCGAGAGAGTGGGCTGACGTTTAGAGAACCAATAAATGAGGTTGTCACCGAGATAAACTCGGTATCCGGATGTGGATCTTCGGGTGTCCGGACAACCAGCCCAATCAGCATCTCCTAATCTCCCAATTTTCTTTCCATGAAAGGAAAGGCAAAGAAGGATTGGGTATCTGTATAGGATACCAAATTAGTCGTAGGAGATCGAGACATATGAAGACCATGATGCAAGATACCCTGAATATAGCGTATTATGCTTTTAAGGGCGTGCATATGCAAGTCGTACGGAGCATGCATATGGAGACAAATTTGTTGTACTGCATACGAAATATCTGGGCGAGTGAAGGTTAAGTACCGTAATGCGCGTGCCAGACTGCGAAAATAAGATGGATCGTGGTATGGGTTTCTTGTTTTCGGAACCTTGTTTAGATTTAGTATCACAGGTGTTCTTGCTGGTTTACATGATGACATACTCGCGCGTTCCACTATTTCACGTGCATATTTTCATTGTGAATTCGTTGAATAAGTGCTTGATGATTGTGAGTCGCAGAACATCCGAGGAGGTGGTCAGGATAATATCGTCGACATATAAGAGTAGATAAGCAGTGTCATGTCCATTGTTGTAGATGAAGATAGAGTGATCGCATTTGCTGTGGGTGAAACCAAGTGTGGCAACAAAATCGACAAACCGTTGGTACCATGCCCGGGGTTCCTGTTTAAGACCGTATAGAGATTTCTTTAAATGACACACATAATCTGGATGTAAATATGTAATGGGTCTCTAAATCTCATTGGTTGATACATGAAAACTGTCTCGTTGAGATTGCCATGAAGAAAGGCATTTTTAACATCCAACTGTCGTATATCCCAACCATTGGATAATGCTAAGCTGAGGACCACTCGTATCGTAGCCGGATTTATCACGAGACTAAACGTCTCTGTGCAATAAATTCCAACCTGTTGAGACCTGCCATCACCAACAAAACGAGCTTTGTATCGCTCAAAAGAACCGTCAGAACACATTTTATGTTTAAACTTCTACATAGAACATATAACATGCATATCATGTGTACAAGGTACTAGTTCCCAAGTCCCATTTTTAATAAGGACACGAAACTCATCCGTCATGGCACGCTTCCAGTGAGGATCATTTAGAACCTCACGAGGATTACGACGAATCGGAGAAGGAGTTGTAGTGGCGTGGAGATTAAACGGGGTTTTTGGTTTATGAATACCGGCCATGGCACGGGTAGTCATTGTATGTCCAGGTGGCGGAGGAGTAGATTCGGGAGAAGTGTTAGAGGGAGTGTGAGAGTGAGTGGGAGTGACAGATACATTTGGTGAAGATGCATGAGTTACGGTTGGAGTACTGGGTGGTGTAGAGGTATTAATGGATTGTTTGGCCAAATTCATGCATTTGGCCGAATGAAAAAGTCCAACAGAATCATGAGGAGAGTTAGGATGGGATGATTGGGTTGAAGTATTTGAGAGAGTAGATGGTGATGATTCACGAATTTTTGATTAAAGTTTCGGAGTTTTCGATTTGATTTTTGATGTTGGATTTAGATTTTAGGTTGTGGGTCTTGTTCAAGGTTTGATATAGATTTCAAGGTTTGATTTAATTAGGTTGCTTTTGTTCCAGACATGTTTGTAGAGATGTGAGGGAGGAATGCTAGATATAACGTATTGAAGGCTGAAAGTAATTGAAAAGATGAAAAATACCCATCACGTGTTACTCAAGTGATGGTACTTAACGCATCATTTGGATGGCAAGTTCACGGAGTGATGCGGATTGTAAAATTTTGATAACCAAAGGATTCTAAATGAAAAAAAATAACCTGAGAGACACTGTTAGCAACATGGGATATAATAAAGGAACCAAGTGAGTAAAAAAGTCTAACCACTTAAATATGATAACTAGAAAAAAGACCAGCCGCGCGTTGCTGCGGTCTACGGCGCATTTGATGATATCCTTTTGAAAGTGTGATTTTAGCTGTTCGCATTACAAAATAGAATTACATTTATATTAGCAGAGTTAACAAAAGAGTTTGTCAGATAGGGCCATTACATAGATAGTAGCTTTTGGCTTAAAGAAGTAGCATTACATATATATATATATATATATATATATATATATATATATATATATATATATATATATATATATATATATATATATATATATATATATATATATATATATATATATTAGCAGACTAAGGTGTCATATGAACCACCATGTGAAGCTGTAAATGACAACACACAACACATTTACAAAAACAGTTTGATGCCATCTTCATTGAAACAGATCGTCATAAGATACTGGGTTAAATCAGTGACTTTCCGTTCGTGAGATACTAACTTATATTTCTCAACATATTTCTGAACACCAAGTTTGGTGATAACTAAGTAACTACCCTTAAACAAAATGTTCTCAAAATCAGGTATGAGAAATTTATCAACTCCTGAAGCTATTTTATTGCTCTATAATATTAGGTAATCTGACCTCCATTCTTGAAGGGCAACATAATAAGATTATAGTGAAAGGACCCGTCCTAATCCATCTGGACGAATACATTACATTTGGTTACATCGCGAGGTACTTGACCTCTATATGATACATTTTACAAACATTGCATTCGTTTTAAAAAGACAAACTTTCATTACATCGAAAGTTGACGGCATGCATACCATTTCATAATATATCCAACTATAATTGAATTAATAATAATCTTGATGAACTCAACGACTCGAATGCAATGTCTTTTTGAAATATTCCATGAATGACTCCAAGTAATATCTCTAAAATGAGCAAATGCACAGCGGAAGGTTTCTTTCATACCTGAGAATAAACATGCTTTAAAGTGTCAACTAAAAGGTTGGTGAGTTCATAGGTTTATCGTAAACAATAAAATTCAGTACTTTTGATAGACCACAAGATTTAAATGCTGCATGGTACAAATGGGCCCGAATCCTATACCCACCTGTAATGTACATGCGATATCTTTAAATACAGTACACCTTTCTCGTGTATGAAACCATTTTTCATAAATCTTAGTAACCGTACACATATCTCGTGCACAAAACTAATACACATAACCTGTGTATAAAAATCATTCACTCGATACATAACATTCGCTTTGCTTTCATAGCTTGGCTTGGTAACCGACCTTAACATATAATGCGCATAAATAATATCCCCAAAACAGAACCTCTCGTCTGTATAATAATCATATAAACTTCGAAGTACTAAACACCACGCCCACTAGCTCTTCCGTCTAGTGAACATTCTGGGTGGGGGTGTTAAACCCGGTAGCTACCTTTAGGATTCGCGTGAATTAGGGCCATACCCGTTTCTAATTCTTAGGTTACCAAGCAAAAATAATCAAGGAAAAAATTCATAACAATTAGTGGCAATTATCACGTCCAACTAATTCAATCATAATCAAGAGAACTTCTATCTGCATAATAATTCATTCAAGGAATGTTTTGCTTGTGTCATATCGCGTCAAACATTTATAAAAGCATTTCATGTATTCTTAGTTCAAAACATATTTCAAAAGCATTTAATAAAGCAGTTGTAAAAACAGCGCATTATTTTCAGTCCCAAAAATGTAAAGAGTAAAAGGGAATCAAGTGAACTCACGCATATAAATATAGTAAAATAGTTAATAAAGCATTTGCATGTATTCTTAGCCCAAAAACATAAAGAGTAAAAGGGGCAAATGAAACTCACATATTGTATTTTGTAGTAAAAATACATATGACGAAACTGAACAATGCAGGGTTGGCCTCGGATTCACGAACCTATATCATTTGTATATTTATTAATATACATAATGGAAATCACATAATTTCATATATGTAATTGTAGTTATACAAAATTTATACTAAATTTTATTTAAAATCATATATTTATATTATATCTTAAATTATGTGTTATATATGTTTATTTTTTATATATATATCTAAAATGGTTATTATAGTTATATTAGTATATATATATATATATATATATATATATATATATATATATAGTATTATATTAAAAAAAATACTTAATTTGTTATATGTAACTATATATATAATGTTAATATATTTTTCATATAGTTATATGGAATGTCAATATAATTATAGTATATATAATAAGTGTGTTTTTATGTACAAAATATTTATTTGTTAAAAATGATAGTTTTGATATTAATGTTTTACTAGTGATAATAATAATAACTTTATTAATAATGATAATATTAATAATAATAGTGATATTGTTAATAATAATACTTATGCTAATAATAATTATAATAATCTTAATAACTATAACAATGATATTAATACTAGTATTAATGAAAATAAAAATGTTAATTCCAATATTATTGTTAGTAATAATAATAACAATACTTTTATCGATCATTTTAATACTAATGATAATAATTTTAATAGTAATAATAATAATAATTATATTACTAATAATAACAATATTGTTAATTATAATAATGATAATTTTAATAACAATTTTATCTATAATACTTACTGATAATGCTAAAAACGAACATATATTTTATAGCATTATTCCTCAAGAAAGACAAGCTTTTAGTTGCAATTTTTCTATTTACAAGTGATATTCGTTTAAATAATAAAAGGTGAAGACAAAAGATAGATTCGACGAATTGAAGACGCAAACGACCAAAAAGCTCAAAAGTACAAAAGACAATCAAAGAGGTTCCAATTATTGATAAGAAACGTCTCGAAATTACAAGAGTACAAGATTCAAAACGCAAAGTACAAGATATTAAATTGTACGCAAGGACGTTCGAAAATCCGGAACCGGGACCAGAGTCAACTCTCAACGCTCGACGCAACGGACTAAAAATTACAAGTTAACTATGTATATAAATATAATATAATATATAATTAATTATATTAATTATATATATATTATATTTATAAATAAATCGTCGGCAAGAAAGACTCCAAAGGGGACTGAGCTGTATTTACAAACTCCGCGACTCGCGGAGTTTGAAGGCCAAAAGGGCCGCGAGTCGCGGAGCCCCAAGTTTTAAAAGTCCCTATAAAAGCAACCGAATTCTGAGCATTTTTAATCTATCATATATCATTCTCTCTATCTATATACGTAAAATATATATATAATTTATATTTTAATTTTAATTTTAATTTTAATTTTAATTTTAATCTTAATAATAAGGGTATGTTAGCGAATGTTGTAAGGGTGTAAGTCGAAATTCTGTCCGTGTAACGCTACGCTATTTTTAATCATTGTAAGTTATGTTCAACCTTTTTATATTAATGTCTCGTAGCTAAGTTATTATTATGCTTATTTAATCCGAAGTAATCATGATGTTGGGCTAATTACTAAAATTGGGTAATTGGGCTTTGTATCATAATTGGGGTTTGGACAAAAGAACGACACTTGTGGAAATTAGACTATGAGCTATTAATGGGTTTTATATTTGTTTAACTAAATGATAGTTTGTTAATGTTAATATAAAGATTTACAATTGGGCGTCCCTATAAATTACCATATACACTCAATCGGACACGATGGGCGGGGTATTTATATGTACGAATAATCGTTCATTTAACCGGACACGGGAATGGATTAATAGCCACTAGAATAATTAAAACAGGGGTGAAATTATATACAAGGACACTTGGTATAATTGATAACAAAATATTAAAACCTTGGGTTACACTCAGTCGACATCCTGGTGTAATTATTAAACAAAGTATTAAAATCTTGTTACAGTTTAAGTCCCCAATTAGTTGGAATATTTAACTTCGGGTATAAGGATAATTTGACGAGGACACTCGCACTTTATATTTATGACTGATGGACTGTTATGGACAAAAACCAGACGGACATATTAAATAATCTAGGACAAAGGACAATTAACCCATGGGCATAAAACTAAAATCAACACGTCAAACATCATGATTACGGAAGTTTAAATAAGCATAATTCTTTTATTTCATATTTAATTTCCTTTATTTTATATTTAATTGCACTTCTAATTATTGCATTTTTATTGTTATTGTATTTAATTGCACTTTTAATTATCGTACTTTTTAATTATCGCAAGTTTATTTTATCGCACTTTTATTATTCACAATTTCATTATCGTTATTTACTTTACGCTTTAAATTAAGTCTTGTATTTATTTATTTTACATTTGGTTTTAACTGCGACTAAAATTTTAAAATCGACAAACCGGTCATTAAACGGTAAAAACCCCCCTTTATAATAATAATATTACTTATATATATATATTTGTATTTTTATAAAAGTAAACTAATATAGCGTTAAGCTTTGTTTAAAAAGATTCCCTGTGGAACGAATCGGACTTACTAAAAACTACACTACTGTACGATTAGGTACACTGTCTATAAGTGTTGTAGCAAGGTTTAAGTATATACATTCTATAAATAAATAAATATCTTGTGTAAAATTGTATCGTATTTAATAGTATTTCTTGTAAAATTTAATAATATTTTATACCCCTTAGCTTTAACATCAAGTTATTTTTGGCACCGCTGCTGGGGAATCTCTTAAAAGCCGGAAGCGCAACGCTAATATAAAGGAAAAAAAAAAGATTTTTAGTTTACTTTTATTAAAATTCGTTTTTATAAAAATACGTTTTAAATATTCGAAAATATAAAAAGAAAAACAAAAATATAAATATTTTTAGGAGTTTGATAAATATTTAAGTTTTATAAAGTTTCTTTAGTTTGTAAAAATATAAGTTTTATTTAATTTATTTTATAAATATATTTTATAAATATAAAACCGAAAAAAAAAAAATATATATAAATCTATTTTTTAGATTGTTATTTATAAAATTATAAAGTATTTTATTTTTATCTTAGTTTTTAAGATAAGTCTTATTTAACTTATATAAATAGATTAATTAAATTTAAAACAGAAAATAAAAAAAAAAAACGCGTCAGTTTTAAACTGTTCCAGGTTTGAATTTTGAAACCCCGCGACTCGCGGGGTTTGCTGTTTAAAATACCGCGACTCGCGGAGCTTTTTCTGACACGCCTGCCAGAAACCCTAACTGCAATTAATACGGAGTAATAATTATTATTATTAATTAATTAAGATTTAGGTTTTAATTAAATTAATATTTAATTTTAATCATTTAGTTATATTAAGTTTTAATTAGTTTTATTTATATATTTAAATTAATACTTTTATAAAATAATATAAAAATAATATTTTTATAAAAAAATTGTACTTTTTATAACTTTTTGTATATTTTTATATTTTGTCCATTTTTAATTGTTTTAGCGTAATATTTGTATTTTTCGCTCATATTTAGTTTTAAACTTAATTTTTGCCATAGTTATTTTTACTTCTAGATTTTTAGTCTTTGCCGTAAAATTCCTTAAGTGCTTTTTCTTTAGACTAAGATTTAGGTACTTTAGAATTTTGCGACGCCTTTTTAAGTTTTAGTTTCTTTTTAAGTTATTTCCATTTGGGATTTAGTTTTTCCTGTAAGCTTTAATATTTTTTTTAGACGACTTTTTCCTATGTATCAATTATCATTCCAATTAGTAATCTCAATTTGCGATTATAATTTTAAGTTAGTTGTAGTAATAAGGTTAGGTTAGTCAAGTGTTTTTAAGTTTTATAAGTTTCTTTTATTTTTCCGTCACCTTTTATTTTTCAACCATTTTTCTTTTTCGACCTTTTTCCGACGAACTCTTTTTCTTTCTTATTTCTCGCTATTCTAGTTTTAGGACATAGATTTTTATTCTACTTCTTATCTAAATTTCTTAAAATTACGAAAATTTATTTTAAGTGGTTAAATTGATAGACATCAAAATTTTCTGGTTCGTAGTAATAGTTGGATTTGTACGTGGACGGGGTTATTGGAGCCAAACAGTCCTCAATTATATTGAGACCAAACGAATCCTGCCCCTCTGCTGCATCTTTTGGCTATTCGAAACGTGGGCAAAATCAGAAAAGTCTATTGATTGGATAACTTATTATAATTTTTCTTTCCTTTTAAAAACTAATAGGATATTCAGTGAATGCACCGAGCAAGACGTTCACCACCTTTTGTACGTTCACCACCTGTAACTAGATCAAGACATTTAGCAAATATTACTGCCGTTGATTTTTCTTTAGAATCGTCATCCAGTCGACCAAGTACTCCAGTTCAAATTTCCGATAATCCATTTTTTCAACCCGACCTCACAATTGAGAATCCGGAGAATATTCAGGAACGATTCGTAGATCCTGAACCACTAAACTTTCCTCTGGAACCACCAATCATTCAAACAGAGATTGTTGAGGAACGAACCATAAAATCAGAATCCTCTAGTGATTCCGATTCAACAAATTCAATTATGGAGAATTTGGAACCTTTAAGTATGGAAGACCGAATGAGAGCTAAACGCACTGGCCAAGGTCACGCAATTACTCATCCAGACATTAATGCGCCAGATTATGAAATCAAAGGACCAATTCTACATATGGTAACTAATCAATGCCAATTTAGTGGTGCGCCGAAGGAAGATCCAAATGAACATCTACGTACCTTTAATAGGATCTGCACACTATTTAAAATCCGAGAAGTGGAGGATGAACAGATATATCTCATGTTATTTCCCTGGACTTTAAAGGGAGAAGCCAAAGATTGGTTGGAATCGTTACCTGAAGGGGCGATCGATACATGGGACGTTTTAGTTGAAAAATTTCTTAAACAATTCTTTCCGGCATCTAAAGCCGTAAGACTTCAAGCAGAAATTGTTACGTTCACACAAAAGCCGAATGAAACTATATATGAGGCATGGACTAGATATGGAAAGTTATTAAGAGGATGTCCGCAACATGGTTTAGACACCTGTCAAATAGTACAAATATTCTACCAAGGATGCGACATCACTAGAAGAAAAGACATAGATATAGCAGCTGGTGGTTCTATTATGAAGAAAACCAAAACTGATGCTTACAAAATTATTGATAACACTGTTTCCCACTCACATGAGTGGCACCAAGAAAAAGATATCGTTAGATCATCTAAAGCTGCTAGAGCCGATTCTAGTCATGACTTAGATTCCATTTCCGCAAAGATAGATGCTGTGGAGAGACGAATGGAAAAGATGACTAAAGATATTCACTCAATACGAATTAGTTGTGAGCAGTGTGGAGGACCACATTTGACAAAAGATTGTCTCAGTATTGAATTAACAATGGAACAAAGAGAGAATATTTCATACATAAACCAAAGGCCTGGAAATAATTATCAGAATAATTATCAACCGCCAAGACCGATTTACAATCAAAACCAGAATTATAACAGAAATATTCCATACAACAACCAACAAGGTCCTAGCAATCAACAAGTATCCAATAATACTTACAATCAGCAAAGACCTAATTTTCAAAACAAACCACCACAACAAACCGATGATAAAAAGCCGAATTTAGAAGATATGATGACGAAGCTAGTTGAAACTCAAACGCAGTTTTTCACATCTCAGAAACAAACTAATGAGCAAAATGCTCAAGCATTTAGAAATCAACAAGCTTCTATTCAAAATCTGGAACAAGAAGTAAGTAACCTAGCAAGGTTAATAGGTGAAAGAAAACCGGGAAGTCTACCTAGTGATACAAATGCTAACCCCCGGAATGAAACAGCTAAAGCCATTACCACAAGAAGTGGTACAACACTTAAACCACCTGAAATACCTGTAACTTATGATGAAGCTATTCCTACTCCACAAGAACCACAACCTGATCAAGATAAGGAAAAAGAACCGGTAGTTGAAAAGGTTAATGAAGATAACACAGTTAAGGCTAAACCCTATGTTAAACCATACCAACCACCACTTCCTTACCCGAGTAAAATGAAGAAAGAGAAACTTGAAGTCGAGCAATCCAAATTCTTGGATATGTTTAAACAGATAAATGTAAATCTTCCTTTCATTGATGTGATTTCAGGAATGCCTAGATATGCTAAATTCTTGAAAGATCTAATTTCAAATAGAAAAAAAATGGAAGAACTCTCGGCTGTTACTATGAATGCTAATTGTTCAGCAGTGCTGTTGAATAAGATACCAGAAAAACTATCTGATCCAGGAAGTTTCACAATTCCATGTTTTCTGGGTAGTCTTAATTCAATAGAAGCATTAGCAGATTTAGGTGCTAGTATAAATCTAATGCCGTATTCACTATACGCTAAACTAGACCTTGGAGAATTGAAACCAACCAGAATAAGCATACAACTAGCCGATAGATCAATAAAATATCCTAGAGGGATAATGGAGAACATGCTAGTTAAAGTTGGTACTTTAGTATTTCCAGTAGATTTTGTTGTTTTGGACATGGAAGAAGATTCTCAAGTTCCTCTCATATTAGGAAGACCATTCTTAAACACGGCTAAAGCAATGATAGACGTGTTCGGTAAGAAACTGACCCTAAGTATAGAGGATGAGAGTGTTACCTTTTCAGTTGATAGAGCAATGCAACAACCGCAATCTGCAGATGATACATGTTATTATATTCAAACTATAGATGCACATACAGAATTATTAGAAGAATTTTCAGAATTACAAGGAACAGGAGAATGTTCTTTAGGAGAAGGTAATGAACCAATGGATGAAGCTGAAATGTTAGCTACACTTATAGCTAATGGATATGAACCAACAACAGAAGAAATTCAAATGCTAAAAGAAGAAGATAGATATCGATATAAATCATCGATAGAAGAACCTCCGAAATTAGAGTTAAAGCCACTTCCAAACCATTTGGAATACGCTTATTTACATGGTGAATCTGAATTACCTGTAATAATATCGTCTTCTCTTACTGAAAATGAGAAATCACAACTCATTTCTGTGTTGAAAGCTCATAAACCAGCCATTGCATGGAAGATTCATGATATTAAAGGAATAAGTCCTTCGTATTGCACACATAAAATCCTTATGGAAGAAGGTCATAAAACGTATGTGCAAAGCCAATGAAGACTAAATCCTAATATGCAAGATGTAGTTAAGAAAGAGATTATTAAACTGCTAGACGCAGGTTTAATTTATCCAATTTCTGATAGTCCATGGGTAAGCCCAGTTCAATACGTGCCTAAGAAGGGTGGCATGACTGTCATTACAAATGAGAAAAATGAGCTTATTCCTACTAGGACTGTAACAGGATGGCGTGTATGTATTGATTATAGAAAATTAAATGACGCCACCAGAAAAGATCACTTTCCCTTACCTTTCATAGATCAAATGTTGGAAAGATTAGCCGGAAATAGTTACTATTGTTTTCTAGATGGATTTTCCGGATATTTTCAAATTCCAATAGCACCCGAAGATCAAGAGAAAACCACATTCACGTGCCCTTATGGTACTTTTTCTTACAAACGCATGCCATTTGGACTTTGCAACGCCCCAGCAACCTTTCAAAGGTGTATGATGGCGATTTTTCACGACATGATAGAAGAATGCAAGGAAGTATTCATGGATGACTTTTCAGTCTTCGGTGATACATTTGAATCATGTCTAGTTAATCTGGAACGAATGCTTATTAGATGCGAACAATCAAATCTAGTTCTTAATTGGGAGAAATGCCATTTCATGGTTAAAGAAGGCATCGTTCTTGGACATAAAATTTCAAAAGAAGGAATTGAAGTAGATAGAGCTAAAGTAGATGTAATTGCTAAACTTCCACATCCCACCAATGTTAGAGGAGTTAGGAGTTTTCTAGGGCATGCCGGTTTTTACTGACGTTTCATAAAAGATTTTTCTAAAATTGCCACTCCTATGAATAAACTCCTAGAAAAGGATGCTCCATTCATCTTTTCAGATGAGTGTATCAAATCTTTTAATATTCTTAAAGAGAAACTAACTAATGCGCCGATCATGATAACACCAAATTGGAATCTACCATTTGAGCTAATGTGCGATGCAAGTGATTTTGCAATGGGAGCCGTTTTAGGACAAAGGATTGAAAAACGATTTCAACCTATATATTATGCTAGTAAGACGTTACAAGGAGCACAAACGAACTATACAACTACTGAAAAAGAACTCCTTGCTACTGTCTTTGCTTTTGACAAATTTCGATCATATCTCGTTCTAGCAAAAACGGTGGTCTATACCGACCATTCTGCTCTTAGATACCTATTTTCGAAACAAGATGCTAAACCAAGATTAATCCGTTGGATCTTACTCTTACAAGAGTTTGATATTGAAATCCGAGATAAAAGAGGAGCAGAAAATCTCGCCGCTGATCATCTTTCTCGTCTTGAAAATCCCGAATTAGAAGTTCTAAATGAATCGGCCATACAAGACAACTTTCCTGATGAATATCTATTGAAGATAGATTATAATGAAATTCCATGGTTTGCAGACTATGCAAACTACTTAGTTTGTGGATTCCTTGAAAAAGGATTATCGTACCAAAGACGAAAGAAATTCTTCAGTGATATAAAACACTATTTTTGGGAAGATCCACATCTGTTTAAAAGTTGTCCCGATGGAATAATACGTCGATGTGTATTTGGAGATGAAGCTAGTAAAATATTAAACCATTGTCACACAGGACCAACAGGAGGGCATTATGGGCCTCAATTAACAGCAAGAAAAGTTTATGATGATGGATTTTATTGGCCTACAATTTACAAAGACGCACACCTTCTTTGCAAATCCTGTGATGCTTGTCAAAGGGCCGGAAAAATAAGTCAACGTGATGAAATGCCACAAAATGTCATCCAAGTATGTGAAGTATTTGACATTTGGGGTATTGACTTTATGGGTCCATTTCCAAAATCTCATAATAATCTATATATACTCGTAGCCATTGATTATGTATCTAAATGGGCGGAAGCACAAGCTCTCCCAACTAACGATGCACGAGTTGTAGTCAACTTTTTAAAACGTCTTTTTGCAAGGTTTGAAACACCGAAAGCTTTAATAAGTGATCGGGGTACTCATTTCTATAATAATCAACTTGAGAAAGTTCTTAAAAGATATGGAGTAACTCATAAAATCTCTACCACATATCATCCACAAACAAGTGGACAAGTTGAAAATACCAACCGAGCTTTAAAACGTATTCTAGAGAAAACCGTAGGATCAAATCCGAAGGAATGTTCCATTAAATTGGAGGATGCACTCTGGGCTTTTAGAACAGCCTACAAAACTCCAATTGGAACCACACCTTTTAGACTTGTTTATGGAAAAGCATGTCATCTTCCAGTAGAAATTGAACACAAAGCATTTTGGGCTTTGAAGACATGTAATCTTGATTTACATGAAGCTGGACGTCTACGATTAAGTCAACTAAACGAATTAGAAGAATTAAGACATGAAGCATACGAAAATTCGTTAATCTATAAAGAAAGAACGAAGAAATGGCATGATAAAAGAATCAGAAGTTCAAAAGAATTTAAAGAAGGAGACAGAGTTCTTCTTTTCAATTCACGATTCAAGCTATTTCCTGGAAAATTGAAATCAAGATGGTTTGGACCATTCATAGTCAAAAGAGTTTTCCCATACGGAACAGTAGAATTGATAAATTCAAATGGGATTGAATTTAAAGTTAATGGTCACAGAGTTAAACACTACATACATGGTCCGATGGAAGTTGACAACGAAGTTAATCACAATTTCGACACCAAGGCTAACTAAGTGTGGGGAGAATCAAGTCTTTAAAGGATAATATGTATTTCTTTTAGAGTTAGATTGTCTATTTTCGTGTAGTTCTCGAAAATGGAATCCGAATGGTCTTTCCCTAGCAGACCCTAAAGAACTAGTCTTCTCCCCCCATTCTGAATTTTTATTTTTTTTAGGTTTTTACAAAATGAAGACTGCCTGTGAACTAAACCATGGTCTAATGCTACACGCTTTGATCACTAAACGTAATAATGACATACTACCGAGTGAACTAGTATCAGTAATCTGAGAAAGAATGGACGGAGTTAGAAAAGAATCCAGATGCGAAGATAATAAGTTACAATTTGGTAAAGGAAAATCAAAATCCACAGCGAAAAGAAGAGCACGACACCTAGAAAGATGTCACAAATGCGAAAAATGGTCACATGGAGGTAAATGTTCAAATAATCAAACCTATTCAAATACCGAATTTGTTACTTTATGCAGAGACGGACCGTTCATATGTTTAGAAGAAAAGACACTGAATGCTCGAGGTTACGCCTATGTAGCCATGGAAAACCAATTAAACCGACTATCTTATGAATGGGATAGATCATATAACTAAGAAATCTATTTCACAGGTATGTCTGTACAGTTTTTATTTTTATTTTTTTATTTTTATTTTTTTTTAACCTTTTGATAATAAACGCTAATTTGTTCGCTAAAAAGTATTAAATTGGTATTGAATAAAATTAGGTTTGGCGACCGAAATTATTGATATCATTCAAAAATTTATTACATCACTGCAAAATTTAACGTTTATTCTTAAGGTATAAATATCTTTAATCAATCAACCCAAAATATTTCAAAAATTCGTCATGAGTTAAATTAGGTCTTGGAACCAAAATTACTTTACCGAAAAGAGGGGCGCATATTTTTGATAATATTTGATTGATTAAAGTGGGATAAAAAGCCAAAAAGATTTTTAATTTTATTTTTACCATGTTTTTAAAATTAATATTTAAATCTTAAATTAATATTGTAAACTTTGTAAAAACAATATTTTTAAAATTGTAAATATTTGAAAAATTAATATAAGTTTGGTGTGAATTTATAATATGAATTTTTAAATTAAGTTTGGTGTGAATTTTTAATTTTTAAAATATGAATTTTAATTTTATGCATTTCAAATTTTAAGTTTGGTGTGAATTTTTAATATTAATTTTGAATTTTATATTTAAGTTGTGTGAATTTGAAAACAAAAATTTACTTTATCTCATTAAGTTAAAGATATGATTTTTAAAATTCGTCGTAAGTTGAAGACTAGGTCTTTGAACCGAAATTGCTTTACCCAAGGGAGGGACGAGAACTTTTACTATCATTATTTTTAATCTTATTGAATTAAAGTATGCCAAAAACATTAAAAAAACTCAAAAATCTTAGCTTTTAAAACAATTGCTACAAAAAGACAAATTTTAAAATTTTGTCGAAGGACGGACTAGGACATCAATCCGAAACGACCTCGTCCTAAATAACAAAGGAAACAAAATTTTAAAAATTAATTACTTAATTGTTTTATAAGTTAAAGATATAAAAAAAAAAATATACCAAACTCCGCGACTCGCGGAGTTTGGAGGTTTAATCTCCGCGACTCGCGGGAACATCGAATTACAGAAAAAAAAATATAAGAGCTGTAACAGCTCAGTTGCACACCTCAAACAAGAAAACTGCGAAAATAACCCTCGAAAATACCCGAAAAATACACCCCAATATCACAATTTTTAACCGTTAATCACCAAATCTTTTACTAAAATCATGTTGAGAAGGATGCTATCAAGGAATTACTCAAGAAAAATGGTAAATTTCTACACCTAAACACCATTTAATCTGAAATTAGTGTTCTTGAGCAATTTTTTTCCCCAATTTGATTTTGATGCTTTTTAGTGTAATTAAGCTTAAATTGTTTATGTATTATGCTTGTATAACCTAGATTGATGCCATTTAACATGATTAGAAGCCTTAAACTTCAAATTTTGAGTAATCTAGGGTTTGTGTTCTTGAGCAAATTTGGGGCTTTTTGATATAAACAGGTTATGGCCGATTTTTGTCATGAATTGTTGCTAAATTAAGTAGTGTAACATGTCTAGGTAGTTAAATGATTCAAACTTTGAGCCTAAACATGATTTTGAGAATTAAAGTGGACTTTTTCAAGTCTAAAATTCATGAACTTGATTTTTGAGAGATAATGCCATTTGAAACTTGTTTAATTGCTAGTAATGATTATTTTGACATGTTGTTTGAGTTGAATGCTTATGAACTTGGCAAACATTTTCGTATATGCTTATTTGAAAAAGTGTAGATTTGATGAAAATATGAAAATGAGCTTAAGTTTGATATAAATTGATCATGTCATTGTAATTATTTTGATTGATGATTTTGCTGACACTAATGCATATTTGGATGCACAAAAATTGTGTTTGATGTGTTTTGCAGACTGAAAGGGGTGAATCTTCATCCCAAGCCCGCAATGCATCTGCTGAGAATGCGGAACAACAGGAGGTGGATAACTACTACAAGCAAGATATGCCTCACCCAGTCATGATATTTTCTGATATGCACTTGGAAGAGTTGCACCCGAACCTGAGATTTGACAGACTTTGGATAGATTATCCAAAATACCAAAGGGGTTTGCATACTCTTCATTCCAAAGTTGTTGAGGTACCAAGGGTCATGGAATGGGGACCCTTAGAAGCTGTAGAATTGGCCGGGCCAATTAGGGAATTACTTGTACAGAGGTATGGTAATTCTACTTTTAATGACTGGGTACGTTTATTCACCATGCGTAGACCTGTATATAAAGTATGGTGTGAAGAATTGTTGTGTAGTATAGAGTTGAATGATCGGGTAGCTAGTTTAACCGATCGATCTTTTATTAGATTTTTGTTAGGAGGTTCGATGCGCCACATGTCTTTACTAGACATGGCTCAGACTTTACGTATATATACGCCTGAGGAGTTAGCATCTGCCGATTGTAGAGGGTTGATACTAAATGGTAGAAAGATAGATGAAACTTTTGATACACACGGTGTGTGGAGTCAAATGACAAGCCATCACCGTTTCAAAGGGGGAAATTACTCTTATTTGGATATAGATAGAGCTGAATTAAGAGTAATTCATAGGTTTTTAGCTAATTCGATTACACAAAGGGGTAAGAACAAGGAAAAGGTAAATGAACAGGATTTGTTTTACCATATGTGTATTCGAGACCCACAAAGCGCTGTAAGTATACCGTATTGTGTGGGTTATTATTTATCAGCTATGGTTAGGGGGATGAGACCGCATAGCATAATAGGAGGTGGTATTTTTATTACTTTGATTGCTGAATATCTCAGTGTGGATATAAGTCGGGGGGATTATTAGTGGAAGAACCAGAACCCCGCGATACTATAGGTTTAAATGTATACCATGGTGCGAAAGTTTTGAAGAGGCGAAATAACGCCGCAGTACAATACCATGGTAGACATCCACAGGTTGAGAGAAACCAACAGCAAGGTAATGTAGGAGGGGGAAATGAGATGCAAGAAATGCAAAGGTTTATAGCTTCACAGGAGTACGAAAATGCTAGACAGAGAGCATTTGAAGATTGGCAAGTTCATCAGAACCAAATCATAGCTCATTGCCAACATATAGGTAGAAACTATATTCCTACACCGAAACCCATCTTCCCTCCCTGGTCTATAGAGATGCAACCACCGTATCCTACGTATAACCCTGCCAAATCATTCTATAGCACCTATGGTTATGCCTGGAACCCCTATTGGTACCAGTATCATCCCTAGTCTACTTAGTTTTATTTATTTTGTAATTTGTGATGTTGATACGTTTAATACTTATGTTAATATTGTAATAGTTTTTATAATTTTCTAACTTTTATTCTTAGATTTTAATAATTTTTGAATGTGGGGTAATATACCAAACTTCAAAAATATGTATATATGTTTGCAGTTTATCTTATGTACACAACAGGGTAAAACAACGCATTTTCAAAGACTGGCATTAAGTTCAGCAAAAGCAACTAATTTTGACGACAAGATGCAAAATATATGTGAAATAACAACAAGACGGAATGAACAAATGATGTGCACCATTTATCATTCAGCAAACAAACGCCAATATATTTGGAAACTTTGGTAAAATTTAATCATTTTCACACAAATCACCCTCAATAATTTAAATTGTTACTGATTTCTTGCAAATGAGGGCATTGCAAGATCTTAAGTGTGGGAAGGGGTTAAATTCTTTCGGATTTTAAAATTTTTACTTTATACACTTGGTTACCATTAAAAATACTAGTAAAGCAGTAGTTGTATTAGAATCTAGTGCTCTCTGATAATAAAGAACAGCCCTAGTCTTATATACTGACTACCCAATTCTAGTAAAATTTTACAAAATTTTCAATTAAATGAACTCAAAATCATGTTTATACATATTTATGAACGATAAAACTAGGTTTTAACACCGAAATTATTGTTACCTCGGAAAGGACATAAATTGAGAAACAAACTAAAATGTTAAAATTCATTTAAAATGGAATAGAGGACGATAAAAAGGAAAATAAAAGCCAAGTGTGGGAAAAATTTACCAAGTTATCTTAAACATATGTCACATATATCTGTAACAAATAACTGAAAATACTTTTGCTTTGGACTAAACTAAACTGTTTTACCCGATGAAAGAAAAGAAGAGATGGATCTACACGATGAATCAATTCCATCATTAAAAGGAAGTAAAGTCTTCCGAAAAAGAAACACGCTTCTTGATTTAAGTCAGGAAGTTGTCGTCCAGACCAGCTGTAGGTTGACGAAAAATCTAGAAAAGTCATCACTAAAATCAGCAGGAAATCCACGGACCTCAGCATTAAACAGGGTCGCCAAGTGGTCAGATTTATCCTAACCATGAGAAGGATTTATCTCGTAAAATGGGGGGGGCACCATGCAAATTAGCTGGATAAGACTAATAAATCAGATCCCCAGAAAGGATAATCTCCTTAAAAGATCAAAAATCAGCTTTTAAGCCTGATATTACTCAATCCTTGAGATTGACCTTAAAGATTGAGAATTACAAACTCATGGAATTCAATGATATCTAAACTCGAGCTTGAACGAGAAAATATTTTGATCAAAATTACAAACCGATTTGTTTTCTGAAAACCCATTTTTAATGCGTTCATTACCATTGAACGTAAAATCCTAGGAATTCACCTGGAATTCATTAGGTCACCTGAACTAAATCGGGTGTCAACTGTAAAAACGGTGGTTGCATAGCATGGTCAAAGACAGGACCTTGTGCCAGACCAAAAAATCATAAGGGTGAGCTTTACTATTGCTCCTACCAAGGATAGTAATTGCGTCCGACACGTTATAGACCATAATTAAAAGCATATCAGGGGACATTGCCTTAACAGTTGCTTGTTCAACGCTTTCCTTTACAACCGGACGGTAGTTTACCGAAATGTAATATACGGGACAAGTAAATTGGACGTGTTGCTTTCCAAATACAAGGTTAGCAAGTGGGTGACACAAAACCGCAAGTTTTGAGCTAAAATTTTCAAATCTGAAACCCACCAAACCCACAAAAATATTTTGCAAACACCGGTAAAGGGTTATTCCGGAAAACTTATCTAGGGTAAAAACTAGATTTAATTTTCAAAAGATCAAATGTTTTCATAAAGATCCAATTTCCTTAATGGATCTAAATTTTTATAGTCATGTGGGACTGTAAACCATATCATTACTACCATTGTTTATACCGCCGTATAGAAATCACTGATATACAAAGTGTGAAGAATAAAGAAGTGATTCTAGTATTTCAAGACGATATTGCTTGAGGACAAGCAACGCTCAAGTGTGGGAATATTTGATAATGCTAAAAATGAACATATATTTCATAGCATTATTCCTCAAGAAAGACAAGCTTTTAGTTGCAATTGTTCTATTTACAAGTGATATTCGTTTAAATAATAAAAGGTGAAGACAAAAGACAGATTCGACGAATTGAAGACGCAAACGACCAAAAAGCTCAAAAGTACAAAAGACAATCAAAGAAGTTCCAATTATTGATAAGAAACGTCTCGAAATTACAAGAGTACAAGATTCAAAACGCAAAGTACAAGATATTAAATTGTACGCAAGGACGTTCGAAAATCCGGAACCGGGACCAGAGTCAACTCTCAACGCTCGACGCAACGGACTAAAAATTACAAGTTAACTATGTATATAAATATAATATAATATATAATTAATTATATTAATTATATATATATTATATTTATAAATAAATCGTCGGCAAGAAAGACTCCAAAAGGGACTGAGCTGTATTTACAAACTCCGCGACTCGCGGAGTTTGAAGGCCAAAAGGGCCGCGAGTCGCGGAGCCCCAAGTTTTGAAAGTCCCTATAAAAGCAACCGAATTCTGAGCATTTTTAATCTATCATATATCATTCTCTCTATCTATATACGTAAAATATATATATATAATTTATATTTTAATTTTAATTTTAATCTTAATAATAAGGGTATGTTAGCGAATGTTGTAAGGGTGTAAGTCGAAATTCTGTCCGTGTAACGCTACGCTATTTTTAATCATTGTAAGTTATGTTCAACCTTTTTATATTAATGTCTCGTAGCTAAGTTATTATTATGCTTATTTAATCCGAAGTAATCATGATGTTGGGCTAATTACTAAAATTGGGTAATTGGGCTTTGTATCATAATTGGGGTTTGGACAAAAGAACGACACTTGTGGAAATTAGACTATGAGCTATTAATGGGTTTTATATTTGTTTAACTAAATGATAGTTTGTTAATGTTAATATAAAGATTTACAATTGGCCGTCCCTATGAATTACCATATACACTCAATCGGACACGATGGGCGAGGTATTTATATGTACGAATAATTGTTCATTTAACCGGACACGGGAATGGATTAATAGCCACTAGAATAATTAAAACAGGGGTGAAATTATATACAAGGACACTTGGTATAATTGATAACAAAATATTAAAACCTTGGGTTACACTCAGTCGACATCCTGGTGTAATTATTAAACAAAGTATTAAAATCTTGTTACAGTTTAAGTCCCCAATTAGTTGGAATATTTAACTTCGGGTATAAGGATAATTTGACGAGGACACTCGCACTTTATATTTATGACTGATGGACTGTTATGGACAAAAATCAGACGGACATATTAAATTATCCAGGACAAAGGACAATTAACCCATGGGCATAAAACTAAAATCAACACGTCAAACATCATGATTACGGAAGTTTAAATAAGCATAATTCTTTTATTTCATATTTAATTTCCTTTATTTTATATTTAATTGCACTTCTAATTATTGCATTTTTATTGTTATTGTATTTAATTGCACTTTTAATTATCGTACTTTTTAATTATCGCAAGTTTATTTTATCGCACTTTTATTATTCACAATTTCATTATCGTTATTTACTTTACGCTTTAAATTAAGTCTTGTATTTATTTATTTTACATTTGGTTTTAACTGCGACTAAAATTTTAAAATCGACAAACCGGTCATTAAACGGTAAAAACCCCCCTTTATAATAATAATATTACTTATATATATATATTTGTATTTTTATAAAAGTAAACTAATATAGCGTTAAGCTTTGTTTAAAAAGATTCCCTGTGGAACGAACCGGACTTACTAAAAACTACACTACTGTACGATTAGGTACACTGCCTATAAGTGTTGTAGCAAGGTTTAAGTATATACATTCTATAAATAAATAAATATCTTGTGTAAAATTGTATCGTATTTAATAGTATTTCTTGTAAAATTTAATAATATTTTATACCCCTTAGCTTTAACATCACTTACTAATACTAATAATAATAATATTACTAATAATAACAATAATAATAATCATAATAATAATGTTAATAATAATAATACTTATCATATCAAAAACAATAATAATAATAATAATAATAATAATAATAATTAGTATTAACACATTAACAATAATAATAATAATAATAATAATAATAATAATAATAATAATAATAATAATAATAATAATAATAATAATAATAATAATAATAATAATAATAATAATGAATACAACCTTTGAAGACACACTTAAAAAGAATACGCCACTGCCCGGGCTCGAACCCGAGACCTCCCGCTCGCCCGCCAACACACTTAACCATCTGAGCTAACCCGTTTTTCTGATTAAATCACAGACCCAATATTATTTAACCCGTTTATTCTTGTTTCCCCTTATTTCTTCTTCTTCTCAAAATGTAATCGACTAAGTTAAAGCTCCTAACTTTTATTTATTTGTTTGCTTAGAATCTGACTTAGAAACAGAACCCTTTGCAGTGTTTGTTTGATCGAAAAATAACAGGAAGAAAGAAAACAGCTGAAACAGCTCGACATGTAAATTTACAGCTCAAACCTTGATTTCGAATTGAAGACCGTTTTAGCTCATGACTCCTATATGAATTAGTTTCTAAATTATGCCTAGAATCTTTCTGAGTCATCAATTTCAACAGAAACCTTGAAACAGCTACGAATTTTGTGATGAACACTTGGTTTGACTTTTTCAATTTGAACTTTGACTTCAAAATTTGAATTCATTACTAAAAATTGGGATTTGAAATTTTTCAGAAAGTTTAAATAAAAGATTTACAATAGAACTGCATTAATAGATTTTAAAATACAAGTCGAATTTGAAATTTGACTGAAATTACTCAAGAACAGAGATAACTCATTATTTTCTGTTTAATTCTCAAAATGCAGTGATAATTGAATGGTTCTGATTGTTTGAATGGATTATAATACCTATAATAGATCCTAATTTGTTGTGTTTTGAATTGATATGTTGATGTCTAACAGCATTCGCCTTTTAGTCGACAGAAACAGAAGTCAATAAAATAAAAACAAAATCGATGAATAAATAGATTTGTACCCTGCGATTCCAGATATTGACATATTCACCAATCAAGCAGACAGATTACACAGATATGATGGTGATTTAAAACTGAAATTGTAATCTTCTGTAATTATATACGTATATACAGCATATATATATATATATATATATATATATATATATATATATATATATATATATATATATATATATATGTATTTTATCCGTATATATTTCTATATCTATATCTGTATTTAAATTTATATATATAAATTTGTATTATATATATATGTGTATGTATTTATATATATGTAGTTATATATAATTCAAATCTAACTAATATTAATAATTATCAATGTATTATTAACATTTATTTTAATAAGAATACTAATATTACTAATAATATTAGAAATAATAATAGTTGTAATATAAAAAAAATAATAATAATATCCTTACTTATAATACTAAATATAATAAATTATATAATTCAAATAAAAATACAATTAATACTTTTAATAATACTGATATAACAATAATAGTACCAATTACAATAATACTAATGATAATAATAATATTAGTAATAACAATACTAATAATCCTAATAATAACTACAATTATAGTTTTACTACTAATTATAATAATATTACTAATAATGATATTCATAATAATGAAAGTAGTAATATAGTTTGGCATTACTATCATATTTTTAACTTGTTGTTACATCATATATTATATATGTAAATATGATTACATTAATAATGTTTTTATATATATAATTATTATATATCTATTTACTATATTATTTCATAACAGAAATAGATATTATAAATTTCAACACATAATATGTATATCTTTTATATATATAATAATTCTATATAGTTATCATATATGTTTATATATAGATTCTTTTTAATAATAACTTTATAATATTATATATTATTTTACATATTTATTTCTACTGATTAATTTATATTTTATTATTTCACATTATTATTTATACACATATATTTATATTTATATATATATATATATATATTAGCAACAATTGTTCGTGAATCGTCGGGATTAGTCAAACGTCAAGTGTATACATGAACACAGTTCAAAGTTTTTGAGACTTCACCATTACAGACTTTGCTTATCGTGTCGGAAACATCTAAAGATTAAGTTTAAATTTGATCGAAAATTTCCGGGTCGTCATATATAGATCATATGACCGATAATTATGAGTAATTTTAAGGATTTAACATTGTGAATGACCCTGCAAACATTAATTACATATCATATAAGTATTAAGCCAAAATTATAAAGATTAAATATATAGAACATAATTGTGGATGGCCAGAACCCTTATTTTGACACTAAGTCTTGTATGCAATCTACTCTCCAACGGCTTGTATCAAGGAAATCAGAGAGGAGGATCACTGATGTTTGAACGGTGAGAATTTTGAATTGTATTATTTTACATGTGGCTATTTAGTTTTTTATTTTTTTGAAAAGGTGGAACTTTAAATTCATATTGCTCATGTTCATTCGTTATTATTTATCAAAGGATGTACGCTGAGAAGAAAAGAAATAAATATGTTTGTTAGATACATGGTTGTTAGATACATTGTACGCTGGGAAGAAAAGAAACAAATATGTGAGTATCATATTATGTGCAGTTTAGGCGATTTCAACTGCTTCATTTTGACAAATTTTACGAAAATTCATAGTAGTGTTCGATAAATAAAATGAAGAAGAGAAGTTAAGAACATACACAAACCTCATCTAAAGTAGTAGGAGCACCATTTTTTGTAGCTTTAGTAGTTGGCGTAATTCTATTTGCAGGTAGCCTCTCACTTTTTACCATTGCCACTACATACTGTTAAAACCCCTTCTCAGAAGTAGAAAGAAACTAAATCAAAGAAAATGTAACGAATATAACTCATGTCTTGACTACATACCTTCAGGGAGAGCATTGCCGTAGTAATTCCGCGCCCCATTCATGGAAAGAGTCCATAATAATACATCAACCAATTATGATACATCAATACTTTAAGTCACATAACCGTTAACCCAAAAAAAAGAGGAAACAGAAATGCCCTATTTTTTTAATTTGAGAGCACTTAAAAACAGCAAAAACGAAAGCGTTTGATTAAACCACAATCAACTTGTATCATTAAGAACCTGTAAAGTGTCAACAATAACAACATTGTCATACCTCTTGACAATATCATAATCCCAACTAATGAAAACATAAAGGAATAATTACATGTCCTTATAGTGGAATTGAAGCAAGAACCCTATCATAAATATCATTTAACGGCAAACCGGCCCATCATAAATATCCCAAAAATCCCTTAAAAGAAAGAAAGATAAAAGATAACGTAAGCATAACACCATCATAATGCTGAGGATCGTTTTTTTTTTTGAATAAAAATTTGTCGTTGCTGTTAAAAAAAAATAACACCGTCAATATTTCATATATATTCCATATTAGATAATGATGCACACAATTATTAGGTTTTCATGGATTAAAAGTTTATTTTTATGAAATTTTGTACATCAACATGTAAGATTTTAAACATCAATGTGGTAAGTTTGAAACCTGCAACAATCAGTCTATAAGTAAAAGTTCCTAGCATATTACCTTCTTTTTGTTTAAGTTAAACTTAAACTTATATACTTTTTGTAGGTGAAGCTTCATCTCACTATAGAGGAACTGTCTTGAGCCTCATCAGTTACATTCAAGTAATAAAACTTGCACAAAATAAGCTTTAATAAGCATTTTTAAACATGAATTAACATAACATTTTCTTAAACAATAGGCCGTAAAACCAATTGAAAATGAAAAAAATGACGATATTAGAGTGTTTACCTCAAGCTTTTTAAGCCGATATTGTAGTAGAGATACGGATCTTTCGCCATTTTATTCGGAAAATATGAGTGATGATTGATGACAGAGGGTACAAAAATTGAAATGTGACTTCGTAATGTTTGCAACATAATGAAATCAAACTGGTGATGTTATTTATAGATTGAGGACACAAAACGTAAAAAATCATTCGTGCCTTATGAGTTAGCAACAATACAACATATCAATAAACTCAAATACATATTCAACAAACTACTCACCAAACAAACAACACTTTGACCATCTATTGACCATTGGTCAAACTCAAACACAAAAGATAGAATAACTTATCGGATTTACGACGGCAATACATAGAATCAAATAAGCAGTATCTAGCACCAGAAGCAACAATTACAAAGAACAACAATCCACACCAAACAACACACTGTATCAATTGACAGAAAAATCACCAAAGCACATAACATGAAATGAAATACCGTCATTCATTCACGGCGTACATGAGGCAGATGCTCAAGAGCAGCAAGATAGTTTAGAATCGGCATAAGCCCGAGTTGTCAACGAATAAAAAAAAGCCAAGGCTGCAAATATCAACAAAGAGGGCATACGAACAACAACATTATCATAAGACACCACTAAATAAGTAAGTAGCAAAACAACCCAATCAATAGAAACAACAACAAAATAGCAACATATACTAATATACATTTTTCAGGCAAAAAAAAAAAAAAACTTACATATGAAACATAACTAAACAAATACCTTTGAGCTCAAGTACAAAATGCTAACAATCTGATAAAAACACACACACACACACATATATATATATATATATATATATATATATATATATATAATATATATATATATATATATATATATATATATATATATATATAAGAAAAAAATATAACCATATACCTAAACAAAAAAAAACAACAATTGAAGCAATCCAATAGTCAAACGAATAGAAAGTTTACATTTCAAATAACAAACTGTCACACGCAACAATCGCAACCAAATTCATCAGGTAAAACCATAGCAAGCAAATACATGTAAAAATTCAAGGCAACCTGTTTGCAGGTGCTGATGTTTAGCGTGTCTTTCTACATATGTTTTATCCTCAACATTACGTCATTACTCAAACTTTTAGATACACATCACTATCTCACTTTACTGGCTGCTAAAGATAATGCTTTCTTTTATAATTTCATCTATTATGTAACTTTGTATTAAGGCCTGAACTGGTGTTATTTATATTTCAAATGAAGTGAATGAGTTTAAGATCCGTTGCTAACATGTTTTGCACCAAAACACTGGTTACGGTATTGTTAGCAGGCTGATTGTATATATATCATTTTTTCTAGGTTGAATTGAAAGCTATATTTGTACTTTCAGTCTGCATTTCCTGTTTTGTATTTTATATGGTAACACATTAGTTTTAGTTATTGATATTGTTGTAGATGATTTACTTTTTGTTATGTATGCTTGCTCACCTATTCCTTTGCAGAAATTTATTTGAATCGAAGTGAAGAAGACGTTTATGAGGAACTATCCCCGGACATTGATGAAGCTGATAAGAATGACCCACTTGCTGTGGTTGAGTATGTTGATGAGATTCATGGTCACTAACGGAAACAAGAGGTAATTTATACGAGTTTATGTGGAAATTCCTATTAGCATCAGTAACTACGGTATAGTGATGATATAGAGAAAGCAAAAGGAAAACAGTAGCATCCATATAGTAATTTAGTAGTTTTCATACCATAACTTTCATGTTTTTAAACTTTATTGTTATATTTTGCAATTTAACACATTCATCTTTGTTCCCTAGATTATTGTTATCTTCTCAAAGCAACTAAACTACGTTGTCCAAATGTTCACGAATAAAAAAGTAAAAAGATATTTAAATGTATATATGAGAATATTGTTAGTAGCACAAGTAATGTATAAAGAAGTGTTATTGAGATTGTAAAAGTTTGGGTATACATTTTTCAGCAACTTTCTTTTAATATGATTTTTGGAGTAAATCCGTGATTTTACGGGTCATTTCACTAGTAGTTAATATTAAAATGCAATAATTATGATATCATAATTAGTCATTTTCCTTCATTGAAGAAAATCAAAAAAAAAAAAAAATAGAAAAAAATCTAACTCACTTGGATGACATCATAAATTAATTTAATTTACAATTAAAATTAAATCTTACAATTAATTATGATTAAGATATAAATTAACAAAATCATATTAACATTCAATAATCCATCCGCCCTTAAATACCCAACCCTAACAAACTCTCTTTATTCATGTGATTGTGGTTCGGGTTTCCTGCCCGAACGTGTGTGTTTTCAAATGATGACTAGGCTTCGGTCCGGACTGATGCAATCTTGCCGTTCAAAAAAAAAAAAAAACATGTAAAAATTGGGGTGAAAATGAAAAAATCAAATAACCAAAAATACATACCATCAATATGTTGGTATGACATACTTAGAGCAGCTAGAACATCGAGGACGAAGATTTCAGTTTTATCACCTGAAAACCTAATCTGCACTTTCAGAATTAACACCGGAGACTTCAAAAGCTTAAGATAAAAACATATTACTATTATAGATTAGATGGCGTTTTAATTTGGTTTTTCATGTTGACATGCCCTTACATCGCTGTGCAAGCTGGGCACGAAGTGTGACGACCCGAAAATTTCCGATCAAACTTAAACTTAATTCTTATATGATATCGACATGATAAGCAAAGTCTGTAATGATGAGTCACAAAATTTTTGAACTGTTTACATGGATTTGTTTACCCTTTGACTATTTTCGATGATTCACGGACAATTATTTGTAAATAAATATATATGTGTATATATATATATATGTATATATATTTATATGTATATATATATATATATATATATATATATATATATATATATATATATATATATATATATATATAAGTATAAACGTAAGTATAAATAATAATTTAAAAACCTAAAATATAATTTAAACATTAGAATTAGCTATGTAAAATAAGATACAAAATAATTAAGTATAATTTAAAAAAATGAATTTATATACATATACATATAAGTGCTATTAATAATTATTATATTGTAATATATAAAATATATAAATGTTAAATATCCAAATATGTTATTATATAAGTAATGCATAAGTAATAAAATGTAAAGTTAATTATAAGTAATTACCAGTCAAAGTATAAATGTTATATTAAGATCATTACTGTTGTTAATGTTAATATTTATATTAATATATGCATTATTAATATTGTTAATATAAATTAAATTGAATATGTGAAATTTTTATTATTAATATTATTATTATCATTAATAATATTAATATTATTATAAGTATGGTTATCAATAAAATTAATAATAAAATCATTGATATCATTGTTAATATCATTATAACTAATAATAAAATTTTAATTTTAGATGATATGATTATTATTTGTATTATTATTAGATATTATTATTAAGAATTATTATTATAAATTATTATCATTATCATTATATTTTTATTAGAAAATAATACAAACTATTGTTTTTATCATTTATAAAATTAGTATTTCAATTATTAATACTATTAGTGTTTCTATTTTTATTAATCTATATTATTAATATAATAATTAATAATTAGTATTATTATTATTATAATTATTATTATTATTATTTATTAATATCAATTATATAATCTATAAAAAAACAAATATATGTACGAATCTATTTTCAGTCTTTTTCCTACTTCTAAATCTGTCCATTTGATTGATATTATGTTGAAATCAACTCCCAATACAACCAAAATCCGTTAGAAGTCGTAATCCACTTTTATATTTTTTATTTTATTTTCTGTTCTTATATTGAATTCTGTCGACCACTTTTCTGTATTTAATAAGCAAATTAATCAAAGATATCAAGAAAATCATTCACTTCTTTAATCATCAATATCAGGTATCAATTATATATCATTACATTGTGAAGAATTAATCAAAAACTTATTAAACTGCACGTTATTCCCCTGTTCTTCAACTTTTTAACTAAAACTCGATTATGAATCTAATTTCAAAATCCTTAATTGCAGTTAGGTTAGAAATCTTTCAATTAAACTATCTGAAAAGTTTCAAGATTCAATTTATCTTATCAAACTCCAATTTTTGAGTCAAAGTTATGAAATCAAAAGTCAAACGATATGTTCTTGAGGAAATTAGAACGCTTTTTGATGTTTTAATTTAAATTGATGATCCAGGTAGTTTCTAATAAAGATTTGAAACCTTTTTCATGTTATAAGTATAGTCTAAAACATTATAAAAATTTGAATTTGATTTTGAGTTCTTGAAGAAGCATAACGAGCTGTACATCTTTTAATTAAATTTTTTTGTGTTGTTTTAATTAATTGAATTAATCACTAGTCATTTCAGTATCATTTGTAAACCCTAAAATTTTATAAGAAACTAATTATAAGATAGGGATTGATCACTGGTTGATATCACGTCTGGTCGACTAGGTAATTATGAAGAAGATGAACATTTTAATAGTCAGGGGTTATAATAATTTCGTGGGATAGAAATCCAGGAAAGCAGTAATGGTTTGATGGTTTGGGTGTGTTGTGTTAAGCGAGAGGTCTCGGGTTCGAGTCCCGTTTGGAGCATTTCTTTTTAGGAGGGTATACTCTTTTATTCCCATTTCCATTATTATTATGATTATTATTATTATTATTGTTAATACTAATTATTATTATTATGATAAGTATTATTATTATTAACATTATTATTATGATCATTATTATTGTTATTATTATTATTGTTATTATTAGTATTATAAGTATTATTATCATATTTACATTTATAAGTATTATAATTATTGTTATCATTGGTATTAATATATGTATCATGAATATTATTATCATTTTAGTATTATCACTAAATATTATTATTATTATGATTATTATTAATATAAGTATTACTATTATTATTTTGTTTAGGAATACGAATTGATGTTATAGAAGCTTTATTTATTAGTTTACAAATTAAACATGAAGATTTTGATTATGATTAACATAAGTATTAATATTATCACTAGTAATGAAATTGTTATAATTATTATTATTAAGTATTTTATATTATTAAAAAAATTATTGTTTTCATTATCATTATTAATAAACTTTTCAATTTATTAAAAATTACTGTTATTATCATAAGATTTATTATTAAAACTAACATTAATATTATTTTTAATAGAATTATTAATATTATTATCATTATTATTAATACTAGTATTATCATTACTATTTTAATCACTACTAATATTACTTTGGTATTATTATAATTACTATTTTAACAAACAAATGAAACATATATATAAAATATTTAATACATATAACATAACAAAATATATAATTTTATATATAAAAATGAATATATATTAACAATGAAATATATAAGTTACTATTATAAAAATTATATCATTAATAATATATATATATATATATATATATATATATATATATATATATATATATATATATATATATATATATATAATTGTTCGATTACAAGGATAGGTATTAATATATATACAAATGATATAGGTTCGTGAATCCAATGCCAACCACACACTTATTCAATGTCGTCATATGTATTTTTACTACAAAATACAGTATGGTGAGTTTATTTGATTCCCTTTTACTCTTTACATTTTTTGGACTGAGAATACATGCGCTGCTTTTACCACTGCTTTATTAAATGCTTTTGAAATATATTTTGAACTGAGAATACATGAAATATTTTTACAAATGTTTGACGCGATATGACACAAACAAAACATTCCTCAAATGAATTATTGTGCAGACAAAAGTTCTGTTGATTATTGTTGAATTAGTTGGACGTGATAATTGCCACTAATTGTTATGAATATTTTTCCTAATTATTATTGCTTGGTAACCTAAGAATTAGAAAACGGGTATGGCCCTAATTCACGCGAATCCTAAAGGTAGCTACCGGGTTTAACACCCCCACCCAGAATGTTCACTAGACGGAAGAGCTAGTGGGCGTGGTGTTTAGTACTTCGAAGTTTATATATTATACAGACGAGATGTTCTGGTTTGGGGATATTATTGATGTGCATTATATGTTAAGGTCGGTTACCAAGCCAAGCTATGAAAGCAAAGTGAATGTTATGTATCGAGAGAATGATTTTATACACAGGTTATGTGTATGTTATTTTTGTGCACGAGATATGTGTACGGTTATTAAAAATTGCAAGGTAACCTACGGGGGAGAAAAGGATACGAACCTACTCTGCTAAGCATTATGAAAAATGGTTTCGTACACGAGATAGGTGTACTGTATTTAAAATCTTGTGGTTTATCAAAATGATGAATTTTTATTGTTTACGATAAACCTATGAACTCACCAACCTTTTGGTTGACACTTGAAAGCATGTTTATTCTCAGGTATGAAAGAAATCTTCCGCTGTGCATTTGCTCATTTTAGAGATATTACTTGGAGTCATTCATGGCATATTTCAAAAGACGTTGCATTCGAGTCGTTGAGTTCATCAAGATTATTATTAAGTCAATTATAGTTGGATATATTATGAAATGGTATGCATGCCGTCAACTTTCGATGTAATGAAAGTTTGTCTTTTTAAAAACAAATGTAATGTTTGTAAAATGTATCATATAGAGGTCAAATACCTCGCAATGAAATCAACTATTGTGAATCGTTTATAATGTATATAAACGGATCATTAAAACATTTTAAATCAAATGACCTGCATGCTGGAAAATGCACACACATATCCACCATCCACCATATAATATAATATAATACTCTATATAATGATAATGATGTATTAATTTTAGTAAAGTACCTCAAGCTTTCTTGATTGAGCTTCTGCTTTAGCATTTTGAAGGTACACCCAAGTTTGAATATTTGCTTGAAATCATTAACTTGAAATCATGAAACAAACAAACAAAACCACTCACAAATTGTCAACATATCAACATTGTCGACAAAAAGTTTGGGTAAAATTGACGACACGATGTATAGGTGAACATTACCAACACCAAGCGACAATAAACGAACATGAAACATCTTAAGAATAGATAACGAACTAAAAAAGAAGAAACTGGTAACAGTAACATTACCTATACAATGAAATCCAAAGCGACAGAGGGATCAGCTGTAGTACCGCTACAATTACTCATCCTCTATTTTTTTATATGACATGATACTAAACAAAGCCAACAACCCACTTCTAAACATATTAACCATCAAAATCAAGCATAACCCATAAGCAGCAACAATTATAAAGTAAAAAACCAATAAAAAATCAATAATCAATAATATACAACACATAATAATATAAAACAAAAGGCAGAATAAAACAAAATAGGTGACTAAATCCACACATGAAACAACACAGATATGAGAAACACAATCGAAAAGCAATAAGAACTTAAAAATAATCGGTAACGAAACCAAGGCTCAGATCAATGTGACCATGTTTTTTTTTTCCTAATAACCCTGGTAACCCAACAACTATACCACCAAAATAATACATGCTCCAAAATTTGCTTGTTTTCTTCTTCTGGACAAATGTTGCAATCCAACATTAATTAGTTGTGCAATCCAACATAAATTAACTAACAAATTAATCAATATTATCATATTCGTTAGCACATAAAATTAAAAATAAATATAGGAACTTCGATTAGGAAACAGTGAGGAGTAAGTTATTATAACCATGCTAGATACTTTGTAATAGGTAGTTAATTTATCTAACTTAGATATCACTTTTTTCTGAAACAAATCAGCAATAATCGAAAGTAACAAACGAAAAAGAAATCAAACCCTAACCTTTCAGACTCATCGATCGCTTCGGAGGGCCAAAATTGCATAATTACGGATCCGAATAAGAACGATATGTGTAATAACCCATCTTTTTCCTTTTACTTTCCGTTTTATTATTTTAAATTCCGTTATTTAATTATGACATCTCCCGTTTACTCTTGCGTATTTAAGATAATTCGTGAGGTTAATTCACGCACCCGCTTTTAAACTCGAGGGACTAACTTTGTCAATTGGCCAAACAACTAACTAGTTGTTGACTAGTTGAACTAGTCAAACCCCATCTCCTCCCCACCACTCATTTCCACCTCCCACCATTTTGTTACTTCTACTTTTCTCCATTTTCTTCATAAACAAAGAATCATCATCTAAATCAAATCTAGAAAGCTCACAACAAATCTAACTACATATTTGTGATCTACTACTCAAGACCTTTAACTTGGTACCAATCTTATTACTTGGGTAAGCTTTTCTAAAACTCTAGATTTCTTGTTCTTGGTGTTCTTGACTTATAAAAGTGTTAGTTAGTGTCTATGGCTCAAGTCTAACATGAATATATGATTTGTTTGCTTGTTCTTATCATTTTGGTGTAACTAGCATGAACTTGAAAAATTACTAGTTTAATCTTGAGTTTTGGTTAATTAAATATTGTTATATGTTAAAGTTCATGTATTAAATGTGTTACTAGCATCATTAGCTTCAATTTGATGTGTAGGTTCACTTGAAAAACTTCACTAACATGATTATTGAATTTGTGATTCTTGGTTAGAGTTTAGTAGTTTTAAATATGAATTTTTGATGCATTAAATGTTATGAGATGTTGTTATTAAGTGTTTAGTTGCAATGTATGTTTAATTACCTACGAAACAGCATATTATATGTGTGTGTTAAGTTTTCGAATCATCATTTGCATTTATGAGCTTGAAACATTAAATGATGAACATTCAATGATCATTCGACGAGGATTTAGTTATCGTAAATGATGGATTTGGTTGATGATATGTGTTTAGTTGTATTACTTGTTAAAATACCTTTCCAATGATGTATGGTATGCGTTTTTAGTGTTTTCTATTCATTATTTGTGTTTGAAAGAAGTTTGGTTCGAAGCTTGTCAAATTTCAGCACTTCAGCACCTGAAACCAAGGGCTTTGCGATCGTGAGCCCTGGTGTGCCTAAAACCTCTCGATCGTGAGATGTTTTCTGTCCCAATTTTTTTTTGTTTTTCAATTTTCATTCCCGCTTACTAGAAACTCCGATTAACATGAAACTTGGCCAACATGCTTATATATGACTACGTTTTTATGGACAACAGTCAAATACCCGAACCGACCCCGTCTTTCATGACCCGTCCTAATCTATCTGGACGAATACATTAAATTTGGTTACATCGCGAGGTACCTGACCTCTATATGATACATTTTACAAACATTGCATTCGTTTTTAAAAGACAAACTTTCATTACATCGAAAGTTGACGGCATGCATACCATTTCATAATATATCCAACTATAATAACTTAGTAATAATTTTGATAAACTCGACGACTCGAATGCAACGTCTTTTTGAAATATGTCATGAATGACTCCAAGTAATATCTCTAAAATGAGCAAATGCACAGCGAAAGATTTCTTTCATACCTGAGTATAAACATGCTTTAAAGTGTCAACCAAAAGGTTGGTGAGTTCATTAGTTTAACATAAATAATCATTTCCATCATTTTAATAGACCACAAGATTTTCATTTTCATTTCTCATAAATATACGTCCCATGCATAGAGACAAAAATCATTCATATGGATTGAACACCTGGTAACCGACATTAACAAGATGAATATAAGAATATCCCCTATCATTTCGGGACATCCATCGGACATGATAAAAACGAATTCGAAGTATTAAAGCATCCGGTACTTTGGATGGGGTTTGTTAGGCCCAATAGATCTATCTTTAGGATTCGCGTCAATTAGTAGATCGGTTTACTAATTCTTAGGCTACCAAGCAAAAGAGGCATATTCGGCTTCGATCATTCAACCATATAATGTAGTTTTGATTACTTGTGTCTATTTCATAAAACATTTATAAAAGCGCATGTATTCTCAGTCCCAAAAATATATATTGCAAAAGCATTTAAAAGGGGAGTAATGAAACTCACAATACTGTATTTTGTAGTAAAAATACATATGACGGCATTGAACAACTGAACAATGCAGGGTTGGCCTCGGATTCACGAACCTATATCAGGTATATATATTAATACATATATTCTTAATTAAATAAATTTATATATTATATCTTAAATTATATATCTTATATATTTAATTTGTATATATTTAAAATAGTTAATATTTATATAGTTTAATAATATATTAAAAATCAATAATTTGTAATATGTAAATATTTATATAAATAATCTTAATATATATAATTATATGTGATTTTAGGGTAGTTGTAATAAATATACTCTTATATGGAAAATATTTATTTGTTATAATAATAATAATATTGTTAATATAAAAGTAATAATGATAATAATAATAATAACTTTAATACTAATACTTATGTTCCTACTAAATATAATAATACTCGTAATACTTATTTTAATTATAATAATGTAAACTAAATTAATAAAAATCATGATAATAATAATAATAATTATAATGATAGTAATAATAACAATAATAATAATAATGATAATAGTAATACTACCTCAAGGAAGTAGCCCTTTAAAAAATGCCCAAGTCGCGGTTTGAACCCGCGACGTCCCGCTAACCCGATAACAACACCAAACCATCTGCTCTAAATCATTTTTCTATTTTAATTCGTATCTTAATTCTATTTAACCTTATTTCGGCTTTCATCTTCATCATCATCCAATATTCATCTTATAACTTTCGGTCATCACCAACACCATCATCATTAACGAACATCATCGTGATCATGTCATCTAAATCGCCATCATCATACCATCCTAATAACCATCATCATTATATATCGTAACATCATCATTCCTATACTACATCATCATCTTTATCGTCATATACATTGCCATCTATTTCTAATCATCATCATTTATTCACATCATCATCTCCACCATCCTCTCATCGTGTAATATCATCAACACACGACATAATTTAACATAATCATATTCCATCATCTAATCTTAACATAAAATTACGAAATATTAACGTCACTAATCAATCGTCTTCTTCACCCCATCAACTACATCTTTCTCGATCATAATCTTATTCATATTTTATCATCATCGTTACTAAACATCCCCATCATCATCTCACTTATGATCATCTCATAGTTATCTCGTTCATTCCCTTATCACCATCGTAAATTTGACAACGTCACACTTACATATGCAAACACATCTTTATAAAGTTATTTTTTAAGTATATGTATATAGAGGGAGCAGGTGAGATGAAGATATGGAAACAGAAATTGAGTGAACATGTTATATCTACTCATTCACTCTCGTCATCTCGCTATTAGAAGTCCAACAGAAACACATAGGCTGGACCTCGGCCCAACAGTGATCATTGTGGCCCAACAAAACACAAACCATACACAGATCAAATAGGAAATCCAATAACAATTAACACGGTCCAGTTAACTTGTGTCACCAACCCAAATATACAGTAACGATTCACATAAAAAATTCGCAAGTGGCTGTTTCAATTTCTTTAATCACAAGAGGGATTATTTGTGGGGTAATTATCGGCCACAATTGTAAAAGAAAAGAGAAAAAGTGAGATTCATTATTTATTAAACATCATCACTCCCATCTTCATATTGTAATAAAAGAATAGCAGCGAAAATCAGGAAAAAGGGAACCGGAAATAGCAATGATGTAGCGTGTGATGATTAGGCATGAACCGAAACAAATCTATTGTTGTAGCAACGACAAAACAAAATATACGATCATGAGGAAAATGATGAGAGTGATGGCGGTCTTGCGGTGGTTATAGAGTGGTAGTGTTCGATCGTGATGGTGGTTTGGTGTGTTACTTCCTGCAACTGAAACATAAGAGAATTAATCGTGAACCATAGAAGTAGAAAAGATATAGGAGAGAGATTAGGGTGGTTATAGTAGTCGAAGGTGTTGGAGGATGGTGGTAGCATGTGAAAATTTGGGGGGTTGCGAGGGTGGTAATGGTGAACCGTAGGTGAAGTGGTTCATATTAGTGGTGACGGATGGAGGTGATCAAAAAATACACAAAACAATCCGTTTGATATGGGTTCAAGAAGAAAAGTAAGAGAGGGAGAGGAGAGAGAGAGGTAGCGTTTTATTCATGGGGGTGGTGACCGTTGGTGTTGGAAATGGTTTGGTGTTCTTGTTGTTACAACCTAAGTTATAGCATGATTGAGGATGGTTCGATGACGGTTGCTTTATAGTGGTAGTTTAGGTGGTGGTTGTTTAGTTGACCGAATCAAGAATAGAAGGAGAAAGGTGGCGCGCGGTTGGTTTATCAACGAATAAGCAAACAAGATATTGTTATGGGTGTTTGATCGAAGGGACAAGAGTGTTGGTAGTTTGATCATGGAAAATAAGAACAGAGATATATAAATTGGGTGTGGTCAGGTTAATATCTTGATGTAGTAAAACAAACGTTTATCTGGGTGTGTTTGTATTGTCATTGAAACAGAAAATGATTAAGTCACAGCAGAAAATAATAAGTGTAGCATGGTTCATGATGGTTGTGGGATTGAAGAAACAATCGAAATGAAACAAGGATGGTAATCGGTGGTTCTAAGTCATGAAGAAAAAAATATGATGTATGGTTAAGCAAAGTATAATTATAGAGTTTATATTCAACTCTAATAGTAAAAGAATAAGATGGCGAAATAGAAGGAGTGTAGCTGCAAGTTGATGCAGTGGTGGATGGTTTTACTTTTCATTTGCAAATATCACAGTTTTATATACATAGTAATACAGTGATCATCGAATAATAATAATAATAATACTATAATACATTCAATAAAGAAAGAAACATGTGATGGGTTACAGAAAAGCACCCGTGAAACTATTTTAAGTTTTTGTGCCGACAGTTTTACCATACATAGTATTTCGTGGTCCGTTGATAATTAGTGGCGGATAAAAGTCTTCGAAAAAATTCCAAATTTTTAAATTAAATGTCTTTATTTTTTTTTATCATTATGGTATAGAATTCAGTCACTAACTATTAAATAAAAATTACATTAATTATTCACTCCTAACCCTAAATAAAATATAAAAAGTTTTAAAATTCAACAAATAGTTTCTAAATATATTTTAAATAAGCCTATGTTTTATATAACTTATTTTCGGATCACCGTTTATTTTAAAATAATATAAGTTTGAATTTAACTTGTGTAATATCCATCGAATGGCGATTGAGTGTTACTATCGTTTACTAAATAGATTCAAAATCACAAAATATATATTCTCATATAACTATTTACAAATAGTGGTTCGTGAATCGTCGGGAATGGTCGAAGGTCAATTGAATATATGAAACAGTTCAAAAATTTTGAGACTCAACATTACAGACTTTGCTTATCATGTCTAAATCATATAAAATTAAGTTTAAATTTGGTTAGAAATTTCCGGGTCGTCACAGTACCTACCCGTTAAAGAAATTTCGTCCCGAAATTTGATTGGGATGGTCATGACTGACAATAAGTATGTTTTCGTGACGCATATGAGTTGGAAATTAGGGTTTTATCATTAATAAGTAATATGGATAAAACAATTTGATTGTTCGAAACATACGAGTGAAGCTATCACTAAATAGTGAATGAGAAAAGTAAAGATTCGACTTAACTTTTGACGTAGTCACGTTTGGTTTCCGAAATTCAAGGGATTTAGAGGAAATCTTCGTAATAAGATTTTATTTTTAAGGAAATTAGAATCCTATTTGGTTAAATTCAATGATCTATTTCGATTGCTCTGTCGGATATTTCACTATAAATTCACTCTCTTCATTTCCTTTATATTTTGGAGTTCCATCCTTTTATTTTCTCTTCCCGACTTTAAGTCAAACGAATAATGGTCCAGAATTCGTAGGTATGAAGTTTCGAATGAACATGACTAACGTTCTAAGAGAGAAATTGTAATAGCACGATCTTGATTGGTTAAATTACCAGAATTCAAGAGAAAAGATAGAACTATCAAGAGAATATGTTCTCGATATGTTTATAGATTAGATACAATGTAAGAGTCGTGTAACATGGCCCATGATGACGTTATGGTCTGTGAATCATCACGTTTCATTAGAAACTCAGCATGACTTACTGTAATATAATCACGTTGATCAAGTGTCATTATATTATACTAACTCATGCATCAGTTCCCAACACTACTTCAAAAGAATTATACTTTAAATTCGAATTTTAAAGAAATTTAGAAACTAAAATGGTTTCCTTTATGATGTAATATAGATAGCAGGAAGAGATAAATAATTTCAGACAAGAATATTTATGAAAATATCTTCAGAAATATCGAAGATATTTATGATGATATTTTGGAATTTCTAAGTTCGAAGGTTGATGAAGAAAGATTTTCCGCAAGATTTTAACATGAATCCGGAGCAAGATATTCGCTAAAGATTTCATCAGAATCAGAATCATCAGGATTCTTTATATACAAGTTTAGTCCTTGTGATTTGTCCACAGCCTCCTTCCTAATTTTGCATAATCCGCTTTTTGGTACTAAATTTTCTATTGAGCGTTTTCAACACTCCATTCTTTATTATCATACTTTTGACGGTTAAGGTCGTTTATGGTTGTATACCGTTTCTGCTGCTTCATTCCGCTTTTTCAAACTTTGGAGTATTGATTCGTAGACTGGGTGCTTTTCAGAATTTCAGATTAGAAGATCACAATTCTAAGAGGTAAATGTTATATGTATACATATAACTGTTGATGTAGACATGCTGCGAGATTCGAAATACTGATTGCTGCTTCTGGAAATTGGTATGGCTATTCCCGTTTCAAAGTGTGGATGAGTATATGATAGGGTTTTAATGAATATAATGATTCTTCGGAAAGTCAGAGATCAATGAAGTTGCTGATAAGTTTACTGCTAATATGGTGGAATATAGACGGTTCCCTGGTATCGATGACGAAAGATAACTTATATATCAAGGTTATAATAAGGCTTATTCGAATGAAAAGTCGAAATTGATTTGTTGGAGCTGTGACAAAATTGGCTAATTTGGAAAGGGATTGCAAAGTTATTTTCAGTAATAGCAACGCCAATGGAGTTAGCACAGATACGTGTTAAACATTTACTCAGGTTTTGAGTGTTTTCAGGTGCATAACTATATGCATCATTCTTTCCTTTCGTAGATGAAGTGCGGTTGGTTCATCCTCTCGATTGTGGTGTTTTCAAGAATCATGAAAGGTTTGAACACAGATTGTAATCGTCAATATACAAATGAGGTTTAAGATGAAATCAAGTGACAAACTTGAAGAAATGTTTAGTTTCATATGTTATAATCAATATTTTAATTCATTTTAATTGTCCAATGTCATTAGTCCATAGTTAGGAGTCTACAATTAGTAGTTCAACAATTCATATATAGTTTAATATATAATATTCAAATTAATTATTACGTGTCGTGACCCGTGTACATGTCTCAGACTCGATCACAACTCAAAGTATATATATTATTGTAGAATCAACCTCAACCCTGTATAGCTAACTTAAGCATTACTGCATATAAAGTGTCTATGGTTATTCCAAATAATATATATAGATGCGTCGATATGATATGTCAAAACCTTGTATACGTGTCCCGATATTTAAAGTGCGTAAAATAAATAACAGAAATTAAATGACGATAAATAAAGTGCGTAAAGTAAATAACAGAAATTAAATGACGATAAATAAAATTGCGATAATTAAATTGCGATAAATAAAATGTAATCAGTTAGCTATGAACAGTTAGCTGAAAACAGTTAGCGTGGATTCTTAACGAAAATTTTCTCATAGTTAATTCGCTTGTTTCTAACAAATTTATTTTGTCCAATGTTTTCTTCATTATGCCACTTGTTGGATTCTGATAGGTCAAAATCCAAATATGAAATTGAATAAAAATGGTTATTCTGCGGTGAACGGATACGTATATCTGTGGGTGTAAGTAGGATAGTAAATGACTTGTTGAATCAGATTTGAAGAATGTATAGTGTAACTTATTAATGTGAAATCTAAATATTTCTCGGGTATTACCTACCCGTTAAAATATTTTCATCATTAATCGTTTGTACAAAAGAATTTTTAATTACAATCTTTATGAAAATATACTTACATATATATTCTCTTCAGATGTAATCATGGATTTAATGAGTCAATATGATATTAGACTCATTTGATTTACCGTTAGAACAAGAATATATAATCTCTAAAACATTAGAGATTACATAATCGTCATGTCGAACGAAGATAAATGATGTAGAACGTCATGTAGAACGATGGTTATGCTCGCGATACAGATTGTGATGTTGAAGCGTGTGTTGTTGAAACTTGGGTTGTTGGTGGTACTGTTGGTGCTGGTGATGTTGCTGAAGCTGGTAAGTTTTGCACCATATTTTCCAAATTGATTACTCGAGCGTGAAGCTCGCTGACTTCTTCCATTATTCTGGGATGATTGTCGGTCGGAACGAGCGGATGAATAAGATCTAGAATTTGAGATAGTATATAATCGTGACGAGATACTCTGGACATGAGAGAGAAAATGGTGTTTCAAACAGGTTCGCCGGTAAGTGCTTTAGGTTCTTCGTCAAGAGGTGAATTCGGTTGACGGAAAGGATCGCCTTCTTCGCGTCTCCATTGATTAAGTCGACTACGAACCCATCAAATGAATTGGGGATGACTGATTGGTTGATTCATTCTAGTGACGCTGTTTTCGAAGCTTAGGTGAACATCCTTATCGGAATAGCTGTCGGGTTCCGAAGAACTTGAACTAGAGACGAGTTCCATTCGGAACTATTGAGTAAAGGGTTTTTCGGTATAAAATGATTTTCGACTATCGGATGGTATTCTATATACATAGAATATCTATATATATAGAACAAAAGATTTCGTAGATTACGGAGGAATTTAAGGAATATGTCAGGCAAAGTCTATAGTAACAAATACGCTAAGATATGAATTTTTGTCTATACACTATTCATGCAATCAATGCAGTAAGATGTGTCTAGACTAAGAATGATAAGCAGGTAATTTTCTAAGGATGATAAGCAGGTAATTTTTGACACAAAATGATAAGCAAACTTTTGACATGCAGACACGGTCTAAGTCCAGACCCACTAATGTATCTAAGCAACCATCAGTTAGACACACTAATGCAAGACCTGGTTCGCTAAGACCACCGCTCTGGTACCAACTTTCATGACCCATCCTAATCCATCTGGACGAATACATTACATTTGGTTACATCGCGAGGTACTTGACCTCTATATGATACATTTTACAAACATTGCATTCGTTTTTAAAAGACAAACTTTCATTACATCGAAAGTTGACGGCATGCATACCATTTCATAATATATCCAACTATAAATAACTTAGTAATAATCTTTATGAACTCGACTACTCGAATGCAACGTCTTTTTGAAATATGTCATGAATGACTCCAAGTAATATCTCTAAAATGAGCAAATGCACAGCGGAAGATTTCTTTCATACCTGAGAATAAACATGCTTTAAAGTGTCAACCAAAAGGTTGGTGAGTTCATTAGTTTAACATAAATAATCATTTCCATCATTTTAATAGACCACAAGATTTTCATTTTCATTTTCATAAATATACGTCTCATGCATAGAGACAAAAATCATTCATATGGATTGAACACCTGGTAACCGACATTAACAAGATGCATATAAGAATATCTCCTATCATTCCGGGACATCCATCAGACATGATAAAAACGAATTCGAACTACTAAAGCATCCGGTACTTTAGATGGGGTTTGTTAGGCCCAATAGATCTATCTTTAGGATTCGCGTCAATTAGTAGATCGGTTTACTAATTCTTAGGCTACCAAGCAAAAGGGGCATATTCGGCTTCGATCATTCAACCATATAATGTAGTTTCGATTACTTGTATCTATTTTGTAAAACATTTATAAAAGCGCATGTATTCTCAGTCCCAAAAATATATATTGCAAAAGCATTTAAAAGGGGAGTAATGAAACTCACAATACTGTATTTTGTAGTAAAAATACATATGACGGCATTGAACAACTGAACAATGCAGGGTTGGCCTCGGATTCACGAACCTATATCAGGTATATATATTAATACACATATTCGTAATCAAATAAATTTATATATTATATCTTAAATTATATATCTTATATATTTAATTTGTATATATTTAAAATAGTTAATATTTATATAGTTTAATAATATATTAAAAATCAATAATTTGTAATATGTAAATATTTATATAAATAATCTTAATATATATAATTATATGTGATTTTAGGGTAGCTTTAATAAATATACTCTTATATGGAAAATATTTATTTGTTATAATAATAATAATATTGTTAATATAAAAGTAATAATGATAATAATAATAATAACTTTAATACTAATACTTATGTTCCTACTAAATATAATAATACTCATAATACTTATTTTAATTATAATAATGTAAACTAAATTAATAAAAATCATGATAATAATAATAATAATTATAATGATAGTAATAATAATAATAATGATAATAATAATACTACCTCAAGGAAGTAGCCCTTTAAAAAAAATGCCCAAGTCGCGGTTTGAACCCGCGACGTCCCGCTAACCCGATAACAACAACAAACCATCTGCTCTAAATCATTTTTCTATTTTAATTCGTATCTTAATTCTATTTAACCTTATTTCGGCTTTCATCTTCATCATCATCCAATATTCATCTTATAACTTTCGGCCATCACCAACACCATCATCATTAACGAACATCATCGTGATCATGTCATCTAAATCGCCATCATCATACCATCCTAATAACCATCATCATTCCTATATCGTAACATCATCATTCCTATGCTACATCATCATCTTTATCGTCATATACATTGCCATCTATTTCTAATCATCCTCTCATCAACACACGGCATCGTTTAACATAATCATATTCCATCATCTAATCTTAACATAAAATTACGAAATATTAACGTCACTAATCAATCGTCTTCTTCACCCCATCAACTGCATCTTTCTCGATCATAATCTTATTCATATTCTATCATCATCGTTACTAAACATCCCCATCATCATCTCACTCATGATCATCTCATAGTCATCTCGTTCATTCCCTTATCACCATCTTAAATTTGACAACGTCACACTTACATATGCAAACACATCTCTATAAAGTTATGTTTTAAGTATATGTATATAGAGGGAGCAGGTGAGATTAAGATATGGAAACAGAAACTGAGTGAACATGTTATATCTACTCCTTCACTCTCGTCATCTCGCTATTAGAAGTCCAACAGAAACACATAGGCTGGACCTCAGCCCAACAGTGATCATTGTGGCCCAACAAAAAACAAACCATACACGGCTCAAATAGGAAATCCAATAACAATTAACACGGTCCAGTTAACTTGTGTCACCAACCCAAATATACAGTAAAGATTCACATAAAAAATTCGCAAGTGGCTGTTTCAATTTCTTTAATCACAAGAGGGATTATTTGTGGGGTAATTGTCGGCCACAATTGTAAAAGAAAAGAGAAAAGTGAGATTCATCATTATTGATCATAATATCACATTCATTATTTACTAAACATCATCACTCCCATCTTCGTATAGTAATAAAAGAATAGCAGCGAAAATCAGGAAAAAGGGAACCGGAAATAGCAGTGATGTAGCGTGTGATGATTAGGAATGAATCGAAACAAATCTGTTGTTGTAGCAATGACAAAACAAAATATACGATCATGAGGAAAATGATGAGAATGATGGCGGTCTTGCGGTGGTTATAGAGTGGTAGTGTTCGATCGTGATGGTGGTTTGGTATGTTACTTCCTGCAACTGAAACAGAAGAGAATTAATCGTGAACCATAGAATTAGAAAAGATATAGGAGAGAGAGTAGGGTGGTTATAGTAGTCGAAGGTGTTGGAGGATGGTGGTAGCATGTGAAAATTTAGGGGGTTGCGAGGGTGGTAGGATCGTGAACCATAAGTTCTCGCTTACATTAATTATTCACTCCTAACCCTAAATAAAATATAAAAAGTTTTAAAATTCAACAAATAGTTTCTAAATATATTTTAAATAAGCCTATATTTTATATAACTTATTTTCGGATCACCGTTTATTTTAAAATAATATAAGTTTGAATTTAACTTGTGTAATACCCATCGAATGACGATTGAGTGTTACTGTCTTTTACTAAATAGATTCAAAATCACAAAATATATATTCTCATATAACTATTTACAAATAGTGGTTCGTGAATCGTCGGGAATGGTCGAAGGTCAATTGAATATATGAAACAGTTCAAAAATTTTGAGACGCAACATTACAGATTTTGCTTATCGTGTCGAAATCATATAAGATTAAGTTTAAATTTGGTTGGAAATTTCCGGGTCGTCACACCGTTGATGTTGACCTTGACTTTGACCAAGTTTGACTTTTAGTCAAACTTAACCAAAGACTTATGTAATCGCTCTAACCTTCTTTTATACTTATATCTTGCATGAAACTTGACAACTTGACTCATATGCTATATAATCGAGTCGTAACGAGCCATAGGACTAATTGAACAACTTTGATCGACCTCGTATTTTACCGGTATTGATACAACCTACTTGTTTAGGTCAAGACTAGCATTTGTTCTTGCACACGTTACTTTGTGAAGTACCTTTTTACTCGTGCACTCAAGGTGAGATCATAGTCCCACTTTTACTCTTTTACACTTATACTTGGGATGAGAAAACATAAACGTTTCGTTTTACTAAATGAACACAAGTACGAAAACAAACATTCTACGTACTAGTTAGAACAAAAAGCCTCAATTCAATTATCATTAGTTACACTTGTAGGGTGTAAGCGAGAACTTATGCTGTGTGGATCCATACGGGTTTGACAAACCCTCGTTCGGACGGTTAGCTATCGTTGACGGATGAAATGTAATTTTGAGTATAGTGTAGTTCTAACACTATGGTAACGAGGTTCGTATACAGTTAAGCCTTGATAATTGGGTGCTCGTGATACAACAACTTTTAGAATGGTTTACTATTATTTTAACGTTATAAATCTTGTGGTTGAATATAACATGCTTACTAAACCTATGATTTCACCAAAATTTTCGTTGACAGATTTTCTATGTTTCTCTCAGGTCCTTGAATGCTAAGTGGTACATGCTTCTGCACACTATTTTGATACTTGCTTCGATGTCGAGTATACATGCATACATGGAGCGTCTTTTGACTTTCTTTAAATTGTGTAGCATAAGTTTCATTTGTACTTAAACGTTGTAACGTAACTAGTTGTCGAACTACTTTTGTAAACCTTGAAACATCCTTACATTTGAAATGAATGCGACATATTTTGGTCAAACTTTGTTTTAAAGACTTATGACCACGTAACGGGACCTAAGTTAACGGCGCCGTCAATAGCGATTTTGGCGGGTCGTCACAATATGAAACCCTAATTTGTACCGTATGCCTGCTTCAAATTTTTTATGCCAGCGACAAATAGAATGAAGGAGATTATGAAGAAGAGGTCGAGATTAATAGCCTCTAACCCTAATATGTATCCTTGCATCTTCAATCGCTCCACCAAAAAAGAGAATGATCGGAAGGTGGAGAAGGGTTTTTTTTAGCGGTGGTGTAAATAAATAGGCGAACATCAAATGTCGTTTTGGGCTTTTCTATAAATAAAACGACCAAAGTGTGGGTAAGATTTAGTTCCACCAAGAAAGAGAACGATCGGAAGGTGGAGGAGGGTTTTTTTTAGCGGTAGTGTAAATAATAGGCGAACATCAAATGTCGTTTTGGGCTTTTCTATAAATAAAACGACCAAAGTGCGGATAAGATTTAGTATGTAAGGAAATGATATTTGCAACACGAAAATTGAAAAATTCATCACAACTATGCATAATAGTATATTTGTAATATGGAAGTACACCATGCATATATAATGTGTCGCTTAAATATAAACCCAAATTTACTCCTACTCCTTGTAAGCTTAACCCAACCTCTTATAATAAGATTATTTGTAATGGTTGCAAGTGACGGTGTTACTTGCCTAGGCGGAGGAAAATAAACGCCAAAAATTGAAGTATTCGTCTGTCACTTGTAGTGTATTTTAGGCGTTAGTTAGAAAGTGATGAAAGAAGAAACTTGTTTCACTTGTTTTTTTTTTGTTTTTTTATTAATTTAAAAATATTACTTTTATTCGTTTTAATACTTAACACAATTATATTTTAACACATCATCACAATATTCCTAAAACCATTTTTAACGCGGCGTCAGAGGGGTCCCGTCAGGCTCTCTGACGCCCCTAACGCGGCGTCAATGGTAACGTCCCCGGGGCGTCAGTCGAAAATTTTCACGGAAAAAATGCGCGTCAGAATTCGTAGCTATTTCTGATTGGTCCATTTTTTAGCCGTTTGACAATGGGTCTTTTTCAAATTTTTGTTTTTTTAAATTATTTATATTCTTTTCTATATAAACCCATCAAAACTAATCATTTTTAACACATCAAACTCAATATTTCCTCTCATTTTAACACTTATTCAAATTATTTATATAATTATTAACACTACGAACTAGTTATTTTATAATTTAATTTATATAATGGTTAGATTTTAAGTATTTTTAAATTAAATTAATTTATGTGATGGTTGAATTTTATGAAATATTAATTTGTGATGTTTTTTTATATATTATATGAATTTTATTTTACAAAATATACTTTGTATTCATATTTAATTTTAATATAAAATAGAAAAGAAAAAATAAAACTGGTAGGACTCACATTTGGATGATACAGAAATGGAGCGCCAGGATTATTTTGTGTTAGAACCTGACATTTGACACGTCACATGCAGATTATACTTTTTGGCCAAAAAATATACAATCCGTCCGTAACATCATAGACAGGGTTATATATGGTTAAACTAACACAAAAAAAAACACAACTCTACTTCATTCAAAAAAATAAACACGTACTAATTATTAAAAATGTGAGAAAAGGGAAGAAATGCTAGCAAAAAATGCCTACAAATGAATGGTGTAAGGGGTGAATGGTAACTACACTAACCAAATATATAAAAATCACTGCTTTACACTCTGCCCAACATTGTTTTTGCTCTTTCTGCTGTACTTCTCAAGACTTGTCTTCTTCCACCACCTCTCCTCTCCTCCTCCACTACACACTCAAACATCAAACTTATACATATAGAGAGAGAATTATTTGGATAAATAAAAGGACTTCATATCAAGTGTAGTACTTGTGCAAAACTTGTCCTCTTGCCACCTCTCTAAACTAGGACCCCCTTTAAAGTCCAAACTACCCTCCATGCTTCAACATTGTTGTGAGAGAAAGTAATTACAGGGAGAAGAAAGCTTACTTTGAAGTGCCTAAAATGAAGAGTCCTTCACTTTAAAAAGTTAAAGTTGACAACTTTGAGCTTATCTTCTTTTATCATCTACCTAAAAATGTACAAGATTTACTTTCTTGAAAATTTAACATTTACCCATTGATCAAAAATCATCAAGCTTTTGGTTTTTATTTAATGTTCTTCAAAGATCGAGAAAACCCCAGAAAAACCCAGGTGATATTAATGTGAAAGCTTAAAGTTTTGTGTTGAAAAAGGAATAAAAATGGGGTGTTGTTATTCAAGATTAGAGAAAGAAGAAATGGTATCAAGATGTCAATCAAGAAAAAGATACATGAAACAATTAGTCAAAGCAAGACATGCATTTTCAGCTTCACACAGTATGTATTTAAGATCTTTAAAAACCACCGGTTCAGCCCTACTGCAGTTCGCCACCGCAGAAACCACCCTACACCACCCTCACCACCACCTACCACCCACCCTACCATCACAACCACCACCACAAACACCAGCACTACAACCACCCCCACCACCACCGATGAGTCAAACTTCAGAAACATGGACAACAACCTCATCCACTACCAACACCACCCCACTTCCGCCGCCGCCGCCACCACCGCCGTCATCCACCTGGGATTTCTGGGATCCATTTATGCCATCATCAACAAGGTCAGGAACTGTGGATTATAATGATAATGATGAATGGGAAAACATGTCAACCACCATTGCTTCTGAAACAGCTGTCACAACCACCGTTGGTGATGCTAGTGTGGCGGCGCCGCCTTCCGCCGTCAGTGGGTTCTCCAAGATCTCTGGGTCCACCGGTACCACAAGTGAAATGGCGGTTGTTGTGTCTACAAGGATTAAAGATTTGATGGAGATAATAAAAGAACTTGATGAGTATTTTCTTCAGGCGGCGGATTCCGGTGGAAAGCTGTCGGCTTTGTTGGAAATTCCGGCGTGTACATTTCCCGGCCAAGGACCATCAGGTAAATCATCAAATAATAAATATATTTTCTTCTTAAAAATCCAAATAATCACATTGGGAAGGATATATGTTTGACGTGATGAGTATTCACCACGTGCACACGTGTATTCTTTTGTCTAAATGAAACAGTAACATGCTTTCACAATATTGATACATATTCACATGGCCACATGGGAATTGAAAGTTGTAGTTAGTTTATGTTAAATGTAATTAAATTATCACCATCTTTATGACTAATGCAGTGATGCTTTTCAAGTTTTTAGCAAAGATGGTATCAAACACCTTTTTTTTCATTTTTACAAATAATTGCATTATAGGTATTTGTTAAACTATAGAAGAAGAATGAATGTTGTTTGTTAAACTTTGTTTCTTGAGGTACATATATATTTGTTACAATGTTATCAAGTACAAACTTAATACTGAAGTGATGGTGCTATATTTAGTGAATTAATCATGTTGATTACATTAATCTTGTCCAATTGTAGTAGCAATAGTCTTGTTGATTATGTTGCTCTTAATCAAATTAAAATGATCACCAAATGGCCGTTGGCTTAAGCGGTATCAGGTAACCCTCTAACCGGCCATTAGGTTGTGGGTTGGATTCGTGTAGGTTGTGTGAGTTTGCCTTTCCAAAAAGTATAAAATTTGAAATGATACACAATTATGATGTCCTAATTTGACTTCCAAGGTCAGACTTCAAATCTAAGAAATTTAAGATTGGTAGATTGTTTTGGTTATTGGAAAACATCACCTTGATTGAAGAATTACAACGTACAAAATGGATCACAATTGATTAATTCTCCAAGCTAAAAAGCGTCAACACTTGCACCACGTTAGACTTCTAAAACTCAGAATTTGAACACTTTATTATTATGTCATGTGTGGTAGGTAAAGTTCATGGTTATGGGAAGAACTTGAGCCCACTATTTAGTTCATGGAGTTCAACTCCGAAGTTAAATATGTTCGGAAAGTTCGGTTGTGATGACATGGGCGGAGTTAGTGCGATTGATGGTGGTCTTATAGCTGGCAGCCATTGTTCTACAGTGGAGAGATTATATGCATGGGAAAAAAAGTTGTACCAAGAAGTTAAGGTAACAATATTCTCCCTTGATCAAACATGCATACCTTTAAGGTGCAGTTTTATTAGTAGAATTATTTTATACTTTAATGCTAGATTTAAGTGACTGATTTCTACGACGATATTTGGTTACAGAATATGGAGGGTTTGAAAATCGAACACGCAAAGAGGGCTGAACAATTAAGAAAAATGGAGATTAACAGATCGGATTATATGAAGACTGAGAAAGTAAAGAAAGATGTGGAAAAATTGGAGTCGAGAATGATGGTTTCATCGCAAGCTATCGAATCAACCTCGGATGAAATAGTCAAACTCCGAGAGAAAGAGCTTTCTCCACAACTTGTTGAGATTGTTAAAGGGTAAGTCTTCTTATTTACCTGCTTATATCAGCTTGTACACATTGTTAGTTTTGCACTTTGGGTGCAAGTATTAGTGGTGGTTGAAACGGGTCGGGCAAGTAGCCAACCTACAAACACATTTTATATCAGTAGTTTGTGCATTCTATAACTTTTTTCGCGTTGAATACACTGTTGTAGATGTCGGCCGACTAGTCAGTTCGGGACTAGCCCGTCCTGAGTCGCCCAAAAACGCCTTAAAATTCGGTCAACGTCAAAAAGTCGTGTCAAAGTCGGGTCGAGTCAGGTCCGAGCCGGTCAAAGTCAGGTCAAAAAAATTATATTTTTCAAGAAAATAGATTTTGTGTCATATACCTATCTTTGAAAATATTTATGCTTTATGTTTGATATATTTACGGGTAATACATATATGTTTAATTTGTTTATTATTAAAAGTCAACGTTGGTCAACGGCCAACTCGTACCTCCAAGCAAAGGCGGATCTATATGGGATCCAGTGGTAGCACGGGCTACCACTGGAATGCGCGATGCAGTAGAAAATTTTCGGGGTTTTTAACTAATAATACCACTCGATAGTGTAACTTTTTGTGTGTGACACCACTTGATTGTGTAATTTTTTTTGAACTTTTAATTAGTGACACAAGTGACTCCGAAACCTAGATCCGCCACTGCCTCCAAGGTCCCGCCCGACTCGTCCCTCATGTTTATAATACTGTTTATATGAAAGCGTTTCTGATGACTTTTAATTTGACCCGTTTGTTCTGTTGAAGATAAAACACAAAAGAATCTATCTATTGGAAAAATGGGTCGAAATTGACACAATTAGTACTCATTCAAAAGATGTGACTAAGTTAATTTGATACAAGTCAATAGAACAAGCTTTCAGAAGGTTTATTTTGTACAAATTTTACATTTTTACCCTTACCTTTTATTATTAGTACCCCATGTCTCTTATACATAGTACATTTAACTATCTAAAATCTTGTACCGTATGGTCAAAACCAAAGGACTGGCATTACTTTTATGGTATCAGATGATCAAGTTGTACTTTACAACTACATATGCACTAGGTACAATAATTTGACTTTTTTATGTTCTAAATTAAATTCAAATATATTTACTTTCTTGCAGGTTAATGGTCATGTGGAGAAGTTTGTATGAATGCCACCAAGTCCAAATGCACATAGTCCAACAGCTTAAGTACCTCAACGTCATTCCGTCTACGGGCCCCACCTCCGAAATCCACCGACAAGCGGTTCTCCAGCTCGAGCTCGAGATCCAACAATGGCACCTAGCCTTTTGCAACCTAATAAAAAGTCAACGAGATTACGTCCAATCTTTGACCGGTTGGTTACGTCTCAGTGTATTCAATTTCGGGAAAACCCCGTTATCCCAAACGAAACAAGATTCCGCAATCTACAGCCTTTGTGAAGAATGGCATCTCTTAGTCGATAACGCACCTGATAAAGTAGCATCTGAAGGCATCAAAGCGTTACTAACCGCAGTTCATGCTATAGTAGTCCAACAAGCTGATGAACAGAAGCAAAAGAAAAGGTCAGAATCGTCATTTAAAGAGCTCGAGAAAAAAATGGTTGAGCTTCGGGCTATTGAACGTAAGGTGGGCCCGTTTTCAAGTTCTTCAAGCGGGAAAGACCCGGTTAGTGACAAACGGGCCAAGGTGGAAACTTTAAGAGCGAAAACCGAGGAAGAAAGGGGCAAATTTGAGAAATCGATTGGGGTAACTAGAGCTATGACGTTGAGTAACTTACAAATCGGGCTACCGCATGTTTTTCAAGCAGTAACGGGTTTTGCTAACGTGTGGACTCATGGGTTCGAGACGGTTTATAATCATGCAAAAAGGCCCGAGGAAGTGCACGATGTAAAGAGGCTAATGCTTTAGAGTATCTATGTTTTATTTTAGACTTAATTACACGTTTGGTCACTGTGGTTTGTCAAATATTGCAACTTTAGTCACAATAATTTTTTTTTTTGCAAGTTTAGTCACTGTGGTTTTAAAAAATTACAAGTATAGTCACCGTGGTTTAAAACAATTACAATTTTAATCACTGAGCCTCACAGACGTTTATTTGCCCAGTTAAAACATATCATGTGCTGATCACGTGAGGGGTATTTTCGTCTATTCACACCATATCACCAGCCAAGCCCTTTATCCCCTTTTCTTGTACGTTTGCTTTTCCCTTTTCCATTTAAAACCCTAATTTACAACAGTTCATCAATTCACCTGCAATTAAATCAAGCTCACCTACAATAAAAATGAAATTGATATACATTTATATACGGATCGTATCTTCTACAAAACAACCACTGCCAACACTAAAGCTCGTTACCAAAAAAATCTCAAGATTTATTGCTTTCTTTCTTCTTCTTAATTAGCTTGTACCAAATTAAATTAAAGACCATTTGATCGTCGTGTTTCGGATGGTCGATGATATCTCTGTCGTAGATGGCGGAGATGACGACGGAGATGGTGGTGGTGGCTCACCGGAAACCCACGAGACTTCATCGGAATTACAGATCTGAATGTACTAACCTTCAACTAAATTACAGATCTTAAACGTACTAACCTTAATCGGAATCATATATCTGAAATCGTACTAACCTTCGGACATCAACGAAATGCGGTGACTTTCGATTAATTTGGTGGTGATAATAAGAATTTCCGGCGAGACCATATTTTTGGTTGGAATCAGTTTGAACAATAGAACCAGAACGAAAAAGATATTGTTATAATTGATGATGCATATCAAGAAAAATATATAAGGGATAAGTTTCTTAAATGGATTGTTTTCGTGCTCAATGTCTGGAAAAAAGTAGTCCCACTAACTCGAGGTGTATGTTTTCTTTATTGTGATTTGCAGCAGCTTCGATCAATTTATTAATATATTTGTATTTTCAGATATTTATAAACAAGTACAGCAAGTTTACCTATTTTATTTGATGTGTATGTTTTTGATTTCCTACAGCACACATCAATGGACGTGGTGTTTTATTAATTTTAATTTTGATTGACAGAAATGAAAATTTAAAATTAGGGTTTCAAGTGGAAAAGGGAAAGAAGAAGAATGTGATATAAGGTTGGAGGAATAAAAGAATTGACGAAAATACCCTCACGTGAGCTGCACATGATCTGTTTTGACGGAGCAAATTAGCGTCAGTCAGCTTGAGTGACTAAACTTGTAATTTTTTGATACCACAGTGACTAAACTTGCAAGAAAAAAACTTTAGTGACTAAAGTTGCAAGATTTGACAAACCACAGTGACTATTTATGTAATTAAGTCTTTATTTTATAAAGTTTGGACTAGCTAGCTTCAACATGTAGAGATGTTTCGTTATATTTTTATAAATTATTTTGATTTTGATTCCCATTTTATTGATCTGATTCATTTTTAGACATGTTCAAAGCATTAGTGAAAGTAAAAGGAACAAAAGACAAAATTGACAACCGAAGTATTCTTGGACTATTATCTATTGGGTGGTAACGTGGCACCGGCCACCGGGTACGGGCCAAATGCCTAATGGGTCTGTTGGTTCTAACAAAACCAACAACTTTCTTTTCTTCGAAAAACGAATTTATATATATTATTTTTTTGGCGGAAAAATTGTGAACACTATAACAAATCAGGAAGGTCGATTGAAAAGATGAATCCCCGAAAGCAATATACAACAAAGGAAAGCATCCAAGCGAAAGTAAACAAGCACAACCAAAACAAACAACTAAACATACCGAAACTAAAACAACCGAACGAAAGCAAACATGTTCTCAGTTTGGTTCAAAAACGAATGTATATAAATTGGGAACCAGATAAAGGGGGCTGAAACCTAAAATTAAAACAACCAAATGCTCCAGTCCACAAAGAAATCAACGTACGTACCAACAAGACAACCCAAGACCCTATAACAACAAGAATTTTGATAAACGTAGCCCGAGCTACGTTTAAGCATGCCATAAACAATTTTATAAACTTTGTTTAATAAATTATGTAGTATAAATATTTTTTTTTTATAATCAACATTCTTTATATAAATTTGGTATTAATATTATTTATAGCATAATTGAGTTACAAATATAAAATTAAATTATTTTTGATTTGCTCAAGTATAGCCATTTATCATTTTTTTCCACAACACAAATCTTCTTCTATATTACTAATCCGATAGTGTAAATACACGTGGCAGCACCAGATTTCTCATCACAAATCCTAATTTTCTCATAATTTTGAATTAAAAAATTCCCTAATTTTATGAATCTGACGCGTTTCACAACCAGTTTATTCCGTACCATCTTCCTCACTCCTCAAACCCTAATTTCTAATCTTCCATCACGTTGTTATACGATTAATCCAGAATCGATTAATTTCCAATCTTCCAGAATCGATTAATCCATCGCGTTGTTATACGATTTCATTGTAATCCAATCCGTCAAAAACACCGTCATAGTCACCGTCTACGGCCCAAGCGCCGTCCCTTTCTCCGCCTATTACCTACTCCGTCAAAATCACCGTCATCGACTCTGCCGTCGATTTACCAGGTAAAGTTTTGACAAGACTGTAATACTCGATTTTAGTAATTTGTATTCTGATTTGAGTTGTTATTACTTAGGATTTTTTTTTTTGTTAATTTTGGATATATGACTAGATGACTAATTTTAGATTTGTTATTTATTTACACCTAAAGGAAGAAAGGGTTTTGAGCATTGTGTTTGAGCAATTACTATTCAGTACAATTACTATTCGGTTCAATAATCGATTTTTAGTTCTGACTAATGAAGTTCTAATCTCATGATTGACTTTGCAGGTCTAAGCATGTGGTAGTTTGGCGATGGGATCGCGACGTAGAAGCATATCAGTTTGACTAATTTATGTATGTTTTCTTTCTTTTGTCTTTTTATTTGATTGTTGTCGTGTTTAAACTAATGTGATTCTCATTTCTTAAAATATACTCTACCCTTATACAATTTTTTTTGGACATCTTTACTATGTTATTGAAGATACTAAAAGTCGTCAAGCCGTATATGTATGTAAAAGTCTAATTAGGTGTTGTTCTTACAGGTTATTAGGGTTCACTCGGGTATTTGATTCAGGATGTTTTTGTGGTTCATGTTAAATGAAGTGCATTGCTTAAAGGTTTATTATCGTCCGCTTGAAGCAATCTAAAAATTGTATATGAATTAACGATACTCGCAAATTTTAACTTTATCATTATCTTGTACCTCTACCTTTGCTTGCATTTTTTTGGGTGTTCGGATTGTAGATAGCGTTGCGCTGCCCGGTAATGGTTCGGTACATCGTCTTCTGCCCAGTAAATTGTGTTCGGATTGTCATTGGTTATGATTTCAATGTTACTGCAACTATTTAGTGAAACTTTGGGCTAACATGAAACTCATCATACTTAGGCATGCTGGTGAGGTACGATTGATAATGCATTATTCCAGTGCCAATATTCATGCTTGTTGTCACTTTCTAAAAACAAGTTTTATTCGTTCAAGTCATTTTTTATTTTATATAGAATTTGTGTTATTTCAATTGCAGAAACCTGCCGATAGTTATCGTACCCTCAGGTGTCTATATATGATGCAAATACCATCAGCTATTCCAATGGTAACTTCTCATACTGATTCTATTTTTTGTAATTTACCCTAAAGGTTTCAAGTGGAGTTGGCAACTTGGACCCATTTATATACAAACGGGTTGATTGCAGTTGTGTTTATTTTTAACTGGTCAAGTAAGAGCGTGTCAAACAACTTGAAAGTTGTTAACGACATAAAGCCACTTTATCTTTTACTGACATAGTTAAGCGAGTATGTCTGAACCAATTGGTCCTTAGGTAGTACCAAAAATTGGAGTACATGTTTTAGATTATTTCTCAACTCCCTAATTACCATCATTAGTTTTAGTCTCTGACCCTACTATACTCTATTCTAGATGCTTTTTTTCTAAACCAGGTTATTCATATCCAGGGGTTTATTCTCCAGTATAATGAGGTACAATCCTTGCCCGTATAAGGAAAATGAGAGTAAGGCAATATATATAATCTTCAATTCATTGGATGCACTTAACTGTTTTTTTTATCATTTATATGTAGTTGGTTCTTTAAGTAGGACATAATTGTAATGGTGGGCTATTAATTTTTTACTGATTATCAACTCAAGACTAAACAATACATTTAGGTACATGAAATTTTAATACCCATCTGTTACAGTATGTTGTATTTTTTTTGTATATTGGATAATCAAATGAAGAATGGAAAAATGGGCGGGTCTTGAGTCACACTACAAAACCTGCTATTTCTAAACCATCTAATAATGTGTAGGTCGGGTCAAAAGGAAACGGGTGAGTGTAAAACCAAGCCAAAGTAGTTGCATTAGATCATATTGAGTTAACTCTTTTTTTTTTTTATATATATATGTAGTTTGAAACTTTTAGCCGAGTTATTTAAAATAATTCTGCTTTTTTATAGCTGGTGATTGTTACCAATTTCGCATTACATATTCTGCATTAACTAATGAAATAAATGTCTGTTGCTTTTTGCGTATTATGCAGTTAGATGCTTGAAGCAACGACGACAACTCTTTTACCGTTCTACAACAATGTGGATCATGTACCGAGCAGTTATGAATGGGATACACTTGCAGGTCTGTCTATTGATCCATATACTTTTGATTTAGGTATTTTAATGCTTTTTTGATTATGTTAGATATACAGTAAATGTATATTTTGATAATGTTGGATATAGTGTAAATGTAATCCCCTCTTATCTAAAATGAGTTATTTAAGTACACATGCTGTGTAGATTGTACATAAAATTTTATCATTCATTTTCTTCTTATTCCTAGAGTTGAAATTAAGTTAATACAAATGGCATTGACAATCTAACTGTATCAGGAATTTTGTATAAAATGTCATTTGACATTTTCTTCTTATTCAATTTTTATATAATTATCGACCCAGGGATCCCACCTCAATTTATTGGACCCAATTATAATTTGGAGAATGTCTTTTAAATTAAAAACGTAATGAATTGTTGATTTATAAATCAAGTGTCTAAACATAGCTTTATAGAACATAATTCAGCATTTATAAATCAGAATCTCTTTTAAAATTTTGTAACAAGTGATGTACAGTAGCTACAATTGTTTGCACTTGGGACTTGGGAGGTTGTTTCATTCAAAGCTTTAGACAAGGGAGTATTGGGCTTTGACCAATTTGACACATTTGATCTATTTACTTTTGTTTTTTCCATCATATTATGTAGTATATATAGATAGATATAGATATAGAATATAGATAGTGTGTCATACATGATTACATGCGCAAAAAGATGATAGAAAGAACACTTGGGAGGTTTATTTCAGTGCTATTTTGGGGGTTACTCTGACCCGTTCGACCAATTTGACTCATTTGATATGTTTACTTTCACTTTTTTTTTTGTCTACCTTCTTTTTAGCGTTAGATCTTGCTACTTTTAAATTTATTACTTTAACAAGTTATTATGTTTATGATTTTAATGATAATGTCTATTTTATTTTAATCTCTGGCCATCTCCTTTGTGGTTTTTGCTTAAATTTGATGCTGGCTCTAATTTGATTAGAATGTTTTCATTACGATGTATGTGTTTGAACTTTGAATGTAGAAGTATGTTGTTCATGTCATTGTCATTGTACGTGCTTACACTTTTTCTGATGATTGTAATATATTATTATCATCTTTAATTACTATTTCAAAGTATGATCGTCTCCCATTTTATTTATGTTTTCATAATCCTTTGCATAGTCTATATTTTATTGATGAAATAGTCGCCCAATAATATCAATTCCTAAAACTAATATTAGAGTCTAACCTCGACATCATCTACTACATGTTAATTTTATGATACATTCATTTTTCCGTGTGGATGCTTTCAGAATGTTACTCTTAGATTTCCACCGGAACAACTACATCTATTGATAATCATTGGATAATTACCATTCTGTAACATGATATAACCTTTCATTCTTTAAGTTTTCAACAATTCATAAGTTTGATTTGTGTATTGGATAAATGTATTAAAAATACAACTATGTTTCAAATTGCATAATAGTACTAATGAAGAAATTAGACACATTTGTTGATTGGAACTTAAATAATGTTTGATAAAAACTATAACGTTTTTAATTCTATATACTTTTGATATCGTCATCATCATTCTGTAACATGATTGTAACCTTTGACATTTTAGAATTACTTAACTGAAGAGTACCCGTGCAACGCACGGGTTCTTAAATCTAAGTAGATAAATAAACTAATAACCCAAAACTTCTATAACTTCAAAATTGATAAACAACCACATCAAAAGTATCGCAAAGAAAAGGAACAACAATAAACTACCATCAACCGGATAAATGAATACCGGACAACATTTATACCAGAAACCCACAATTAATCGGAGGCTCTAGTGAAGCAACATAACAAGTGTTCATTTACAATCGAAAAGAAAATGTTCAAGTAAAATAAAATTATATTGATAATAGTACGATTATTACTCTTTTTGTTGTTTCTTTGTTGGATATATGGCCTCTCTTAGCGGTAGGTCAGGAGTTCGACTCCACTGGGGTGCAACATTTCACTCAATGTTATCCCTTGACCTGAAGTATCCACCCAAGTCGCCTTTCGCTTCGTGCGGGGGTAGCGGGGTGGGGGTTTTACCGGCCATACCCTCAGATTGGTCCGGGTTTCCTCCAGGGCAGTAGTTGGGGGCGGGTTATGCAACTACGGGAGATGAACGCGTAGGTGGTTAAGTCCCCCTGGTGATCTCAAACTGATGTCCAATATATATATATATATATATATATATATATATATATATATATATATATATATATATATGGAGAGGATCTAGTGAGAATTATTTTAGTGTGAGAACTCTAGGAACTCCAAAAACACTCCAAATACACTTAAATTCGAGCAAAAATGTGATGCTCCGTACAAAATTAACGTGTACGGATCATCAACAACAGGTCCATTACAAGCTTACAACACTATATGCTGTTTTAAAACAAGTTTGCATTCTAAGAACGATAACGTTTTACAAAAGATTGCGTGCTTCTACGAGTAGAAAGCATTAACATAAGTACGTGACACGAAGGTCATTACAAAGCCACTGTTCAAATATAACATAAGTTATCAATGCAAAGTAAAAGTTTCGTAATTGAGACATCTTTAAGCAATGCAGCGGAAGTCTAACACCGAGAGTCTAATACAGCGGAGGCAACAAACGTCTAAGCACCTGAGAAATAACATGCTTAAAAAGTCAACACGAATGTTGGTGAGCTATAGTTTGATTGTAACAATAATGTAATGTAGGCCACGATATTTCGTATTCAAAACAGTATGAAAAGTATATGCTTAACCGTGGGCACTTGGTAACTAACTTAACGTATATATCACCCCCTAAAAGTACACTTGGCGAGTGCGTAAGTTTACGAAGTATTAAACACCCGTTAAATGCTAGCGCGACTAGCCCGAGTGGGGATGTCAAACCCTATGGATCCATATCTAAGATTTACGTTCACCGGTTCAAAAATCAATGACTAAACGTTACCGAGCTAAGGGGAAATTTTATGCCGTTATATCACCCACACATATATAAAGTTTAAGTACTCGTGCCTATTAAGTAAAACATAAAAAGCGCATGTATTCTCAGTCCCAAAAATAGTTAGATAAAAAGGGAGCTATAACTCACAGTGAAGTGCGGTAAAAGTCGATACGAGATAAGTAAGCAAGTAAGTCGGTCCGAAAGGTCCTCAACCTAAGTCAAAAGTTACTAAGTCAGTAAATCGTCCCAAAGGGTTTAAAAGTACGTAATTTAAGTCTTAAGTGTCATCATCATCAACATCATACGTAACAAGTAAAGTAAGTTTTCAATCAAGAATATAGATCAAAACAAAGGCTGATATCGTTCAGCTGCTACGACCTCAATACAAACTGAAATAACGTGAGACTAGTGGCCAAGGCTCCGTATGTGAGTCCTATAACTGCTGACCAATTTTCAGAACCTAACTCGTCTTCGTTTGACCATGGCGACGGTTTAAGTGCGAGTATGTCAGAAATTTCAGCACAACGTTACAAAGGCGTAGTGACTTTCGGAAGACTATAAATCCTAAACTGTAAATCGGATTAAGACGAGTCTTAAATGAAAAGTCATCTACTCGAACCGAACTATCTAGAAATCTGCTTTTCCAGAAGCCCAGGAGCCTGATCAGACCCTGAAAAATAGAAAGCAAGTGCTCCAGTGGGTTTCTTGGTGTTTGATGCTCATCACGGTTCTCATCCTTGATGCGTATGAGCCTCAAGTGTACAACTCTTGATGTTTTAGCATTACTTTAACCAAGGTTTAACCATCAACACACAAAGTTAAGACTAAGAAATAAAACACAACTCGAGTGAGAGTTTGAGCAAGGTGATGAACCAAAGTTACATCAATTTCTTAGTTTCAACACAAGTACAATTTCTATTAAGATATAAACTTTAAATCAAACTAAATAAGCAAGACCTTAAGTTATGGAACTTAAATCTTAGCTAAGTATTAAAGACCTTAGACTAAAAAGTCTAGATCTTATGTTCTTGGTGAAACCCTAAGTCATATCATTTAGACTTTCAACTTTTACACAACCATAAGTTATGAAACTTAGATCTTGTAAAGTAAAGTGAACACAAGTTAATGAACTCTTGTTTCAACAAGTTAGATGACCATAAGTTACTTAACTTAGATCAACTTTAAATGAGTGAAAGTTATAAGCTAGGAAGCTTGAACTTTCTTGTTCTTAAACATTCAAAGTTAGACTTTGGTTACAAGATTCATGAGATCAAAGTTAACAAGTAAATCTTTGACCAAGGAACTTATATAAATCGAATTTCATAAACATAAATGATAAATTTAAAGTTAAAAATAAACAAGTTCAAGTTTGGATCCTTTATATAATGAGATATCAAGTTAGAAGCTTCAATCTTCATAAAATGAACTTTAAAGTTCCAATACTTGAACTTAAAGAGGATCTTAAAGTAATTGATCCTTTGATTATTACAAATTTCATGTAGAACCAAAAGCTACAAAGCTTTGATCCTTGTTCTTGCTTCTTTATCATACAAGTAATTAAAGAATGCAAGATAACATAAGGATTTAAGTTACAAAAACCAAAATCCATGAACACTAATGATGATGATGATGCTACGGTTTAGAGAGAAAAAAGAAGGAAGAAAAGAAGTTTAAACCTTTAAGTTCTTCAAGTGTTTTAGTGAGAAAAGTTAGAGAGATACTTGAGAGAAAAATAGTGTGTGTTTTGAAATGAAATTGTGAGTGTTTAAAATGAAATGGTGATGATGGTTAGTGCCTTGAAGGCCGACAGTTAGCATGGGTGGGGGGGACCATTTGCTTGGAATGGGTGGTAGTACATGGTGGTGTAGGCACATGTTGGGTGGCATGGAACATAAGGTTAAAATTTGTAAGTAATAGTACCAAGCATGCTCAATACTTGTCTTATTTACTAATGGGTTTTGTCTTATGTTTCATGATCTAACTAGTCCATTAATTAGTCCATTAAGTGAGTCCATTAAGTTAAGTAGGTTGGGCCTTTAATAAGCTAGGTCCATTAAGGTGTTAAGTCCATTAAAACTAACTAGTAAGCATTAGTAAACACTAAGCATAATTAAAGAACCATAAAGCCAAGTAATTGTCATAAATAAATAACAATTATGTTTACGTAGTCATAATATTCCAATTATGACAAAAGTTTAACGTGCACTAAGTACGTAGCTCGTTTTAAATAATAAGTGACACTAACATTCGTAAATGCATTCAAGGATTATGTTAAGTAACTAAGTACTTAAAAACACATTGTAAGGCATTAACGAAAGTAATTAACATAATTAATGATCCCAGCAAATAATCTAACTCAGTACGCACAAATACGCAGTTTCGTAAAAGTAATAAATATAATTAAAAGTCAAAAAATTCGGGTCGTTACATTATCCAACTGTTAAAGAAAATTTCGTCCCTAAATTTAAGGTGAGGTAGATGGTGGAGTCGGAAAAACGTGAGGATACTTCTGCATCATTTGATCCTCTCGTTCCCAAGTAAACTCAGGCTCTCGTTTTGCATTCCATCGAACTCGGACGATCGGAATCTTGTTGCGTTTCAAAGTCTTGACCTCACGGTCCATAATTTCAACGGGTTCTTCCACGATGTGGAGTTTGTCATCAATCGTAAGCTCATCGAGAGGGATGACAAGTTCTGGTTCAGCAAGACATTTCTTCAGAATCGACACGTGAAAAGTAGGATGAACGGAGCTCAATTGTGTCGGAAGATCCAAATGGTAAGCAACGGGTCCAATACGCTCCAAGATTTCAAATGGACCAATGTATCGCGGATTTAACTTTCCACGCTTTTCGAAACGGATTACACCTTTTCAAGGTGCGACTTTCAACATCACGCGGTCACCCACTTGAAATTCGAAATCTTTACGTTTAAGGTCGGCATAACACTTTTGACGATCACGAGCCGTCTTGAGCCTTGCTTGGATTTAAACAATCTTCTCGGTTGTTTCATGAACGAGTTCGGGTCTGGTGACTTGCTTTTCACCCACTTCAGCCCAACAAATAAGAGAACGGCACTTGCGACCATACAACGCTTCGAAAGGTGCAGCATTAATACTCGAATGATAGATGTTGTTGTAAGAAAATCTGGCTAGCGGTAAATGCTTCTCCCAAGCTTTTCCGAAATCAATAACACAAGCATGCAACATGTCCTCTAAAGTTTGAATCGTGCGTTCACTTTGTCCGTCGGTCTGCGGGTGATATGTGGTACTCATGTCGAGACGTGTTCCCAAGGCTTCTTGCAAGGAACGCCAAAATCTAGAAGCAAAACGGGCATCTCGGTCTAAAATAATCGATAAGGGCACACCATGACAAGATACAATTTCCTTTATGTATAGTTGAGCGAGTTTTTCCATCGTATCAGTTTCTTTCATGGCTAGGAAGTGAGTAGATTTGGTAAGATGGTCAATGATAACCCAGATGGTATCGTATCCACCCACCGTCTTTGGTAGTTTCGTGATGAAGTCCATCGTTATCCCTTCCCACTTCCATTGCGGGATTTCTGGTTGCTGAATTAACCCAGATGGCCTTTGATGTTCGTCCTTAACCTTTGAACAAGTCAAACACTTCCCAACATAAGTAGCAACGTCCTTCTTAAGATTAGGCCACCAATACTGTTCCTTGATATTGTGGTACATCTTACCTGCTCCTGGATGAATCGAATATCTTGACTTGTGGGCTTCGTCTAGAATAAGGCTTTGTAAATCCCCATAACTAGGCACCCAAATCCTTCCGGTGAAATATCGGAGTCCGGTCTCCTTAACCTCAAATCGAGAGACGAGAATGTTCAAACGTTCTTGAGAAACATTCTCTTCTTTGAGAGCCTCATCTTGAGCTACTCGGATTTGGCTATTGAGATTCGAATGGATGGTGACGTTCAAGGCTCGGACACGAAGAGGTACCATTCGCTCCTTTTGGCTCAAGGCATCGGCTACTACATTTGCCTTGCCAGGATGATAACGTAGTTCATAATCGTAAACGTTTAATGTTTCGATCCACCGTCGCTGTCTCATGTTCAGTTGTTTCTGATCGAATATGTGTTGGAGGCTTTTGTGGTCGGTGAAGATAGTACTTTTAGTTCCATACAGGTAGTGTCTCCACAATTTTAGTGTGAAGACATCAACACCAAGTTCGAGATCGTGCGTTGTGTAATTTCGCTCGTGAATCTTCAGCTGACGAGAGGCATAAGCAATAACCTTTGTTTGTTGCATCAATACACAACCAAAACCATGTTTCGAGGCGTCGTAATACACAACGAAGTAGTCACTGCCTTCGGGAAGTGATAAGATAGGTGCGGAGGTTAACTTCTGCTTCAGGGTTTGGAATGCCGACTCTTGCTCGGCCGCCCAAACGAATTTCTTCCCTTTATGAGTCAATGCGGGTAATGGTCGCGCAATCAGAGAGAAACCTTCAATGAATCTACGGTAATAACTGGCGAGGCCTAAAAATTGGCGGATATGAGTAGGAGTAGTGGGGGTTTCCCACTTGCTGATGGCTTCAATCTTTGCGGGGTCGACTTTGATACCTTGATCGCTTACAACATGACCCAGAAATTGAACTTCCTTCAACCAAAATTCACACTTGGAGAATTTGGCGTAGAGTTGCTCTTGTCTCAAGAGTTCAAGTACAAGTCGAAGATGTTGCTCATGTTCTTCTTCGCTCTTTGCATAGATTAGGATATCATCTATGAAGATGATAACGAACTTGTCTAGGTACGGCTTGCATACGCAATTCATGAGATCCATAAACATGGTAGGTGCGTTGGTTAAACCAAATGGCATCACAAGAAACTCATAATGACCATAACAGGTTCGGAATGAAGTCTTAAGTACATCGCTCTCCTTCACCCTCAACTGGTGATAACCTGATCGTAAATCGATCTTAGAGTAAATGCTGGATCCTTGCAGCTGATCAAATAGATCATCAATTCTGGGAAGGGGATACCGATTCTCGATTGTCAACTTGTTGAGTTTGCGGTAACGACCCGACAAAATCGTCATGGATGGCGCCGTTAACTTAGGTCCCATTACGTGGTCGTAGTCCCTATATGAGACACGTTTGACCAAAATTATGTCGCATTCATTTGAAACGTACAATACTTACAAAGTTATAAAGTATAAATGAAATAACTTGCGACATAATATAAGTTGAAAATCACAGTTGCTATAAATAGCGTAAGTATGTATGTATGCTTGACTCCAAGCAAGTAATCAAAGTGTATTGTAACATCCCATTTTTCATCATAACATGTCCAAGGTACGTGATGAACTTTAGAATGTTCATACTTGATTGTATAATAGTATAAAGATGATTGTACGATGAGTGCATGAAGTGTACCAAGCGTGTACGTGTTTCGTGTTCGAATGTCGAAGAAAACTGGACGTTGTTTGAGTTACAAGGTGTGTACGTACCTTTTCGATCCCAAATAAAGTTTGAGTTGATATTTCAAAACCTTACCATTAGAAATGAAATCTTATTACGTTTCCAACGATATTTGATTCATCGAAAACGGAGTTACGGTCAAAAAGTTATGGCCAAAACAAGTTTGCTGAAGTTCGGATGAAACAGGCAATTGTCACGGCGCGACCAGAATGGCAACGGCACGATAAATGCCTATTTTGAGGGTCAGAAAGCTTTAAAAAGTGATCTAAAATCACCCTTTGGGCCACGGCGCGACAAATTTGCTCCGCGGCGTGACAATAGGCACGATCTGGTACTTTTCAGCCTTTTAATGAGTTAAATGAGGGGCAAAGTTGGTATTTCACATATGGACGGGTCTTTGGCCATAAAACTGATCCCAATCTTATCCAAACCTCATTTCCTTCTCATTTCTTCCCTCCCACTCACACCCCAAACCCTAGAGAGAGAGTAAAGGGTTTAGAGAGAGAAAGCTCGAATCGGGGATGAAGAAGAGTGATTCGGGTCGGGTCTCAAGAGTTAAAGTTGTTCTCCTCGTTCACGGCTACGTTGTGATAGTGATGGTAAGTTCTAACTCCGAAATTCATCTTTATGATTTGATATTCAAGTTAGGGTTTTTAGCTTTTTAGTTGTAAAACCCATTTAGATGATGAAGTGGGTTTATGGAAGCTAGTTATTTTTGATACATGGCGGGTTTTGGATTGATAGACGTTTTGGCCATGATTAGGCTTTGGTTTTGGGTGTAATCACTTAGTTTAGTGATTTTGGAAGCGTTGGAACCCTTTTGGGTGTATTTGAGTTGACTAATTTTGAAATGGGTCAAAATTAGGGTTTATGTGTCAAAATGGATTTTGAGTCAAGTTTTGGTGAATTAAGTATGTAAATACTCGTTTTAGGTGTTATTTGGTGTTTTGGTAATATAATCACTAGTCGTTAGTGATTTTAGGCGTTTTTGAGACTTAGGTCAAAATGGGTCGACTTTGATTGGGTCGAATTTGGTAATGACACTAAATTGGATTAAATGGATGTTAAACACTTTTGTTAAGTGTTAAATGGCATTTTTGAATGAAAGTAAACGTGAGAAATGATTTCGGGTTAAAATTGGTATTTTAACCATAAAGTCAAACTTGGTCAACCATGAAACGGGTTTTTGTGTAATATACGAGATAGTATACGTTTAAAGGCTAAAGTTGTTGTATTTTGGTATTTCGGAAACGCGGGAACTAGTCTCGTTAGTTTGGACCTTCGGGTGTCATTAAATGTATAAAAGGTGTACCTTGCACTTTAGTTGTCTAAATGGGCGGATTGTGGAGGTAGGTATAAACCCTTGGTTAAGGGCGTTTGTTTTAAATTCTCTTGAAGGGAATGTGTGTTGATTGTGTGAAAACCTATATGTATATTATAGGTAAAAGCTTGCTCGATTGCGTTTGGTGGTGACTTTACATACATGACTTGTGCATGCATCTCGAGGTGAGTGGAATGATTATATGCATATGTATGTAATGTATTTATTTGTATGCTATGGTATGAACCAAAGAGCCGGTAGTGCCATAGTATGTGCGAGCGTGCTATGATGTGAACCAAAGAGCCGGTAGCGTCATAGTACGTGTGTTATAGTGTGAACCAAAGAGTCGGTAGCGCTATAGCACTGTTTGTTAGGGTGTGAACCAAAGAGTCGGTAGCACCCTAGCGTTGTTAGAGTGTGAACCAAAGAGCCGGTAGCACTCTAGCGTGAGTATGACTCGAGTTGTGATGTGAACCAAAGAGCCAGTAGCATCATGACAAATGCGTATGGTGTGAACCAAAGAGCCGGTACCACCATGACGCGAGAATGGTTAACCATGGTTGTGTGAATTTTGTATTAGTATATATAACATTGAACTATATGCTATTGGTGTTGCTAGCTTATTGTGAATTGCGGATATTGGTTTATGCATGATGTTTGCATAGTTGTTGAATTGCTAGCTTGTATGCGGTATTGTGTAAGTGATTGCAAGTAAGTAGATTATATATGTATACGTATAATTATTGCATTTACTAAGCTTTATGCTTACCCCTCTCGTTGTTTACCTTTTTACAGGTATTGTGATTATGAAACTAGCTAGTTGTAGACTAGATGCTTAGGTGCGCTTGGGCTCGATGGGGTAGCTTTTGGATATTTGGACGCGGATGGGGGATTTGGTAGTCCCCGGGATTATGCTCTTGGTATTGGGTTGGGTTATTGAGTCTTAACCCGTATTTCTCGTGATCGGGACATTATTACAAATGATTTTGTAAAGTGTAATTTGTGTGCCAAGGGTCATGATAGATTGTTAAACGTATCATTACGATGTTATGTTTCGATTAAAATAGAGTTGAAAATGTATTGTATTAATGGGACCTAACTAATAAAAAAAAATGTACTCCGTTTTTGGTTAAAAGGATTGGGGTTGTTTTAAGTGGTATCAGAGCATAGTCTAAGGGAATTAGGTGACCTTGGAATAGGTGCCTAGTCTTAGACTTATTGACGGTTGTGCGTTATTTGCGGGACTTGTAGGAATACGGGTCGGTTTTGCGATTTGTTAGTGCCTTAGAGTAGGTGACTAACTAGGACTTGTGATTGTCCAAAGCGTGATTATGTGGGGCCTTATTTTGTGTGTAAATTAGTGCCTTAGATTGCTAGTGCCTAATGTAAGTAGGCGAACTTGGACGTTGTTTTAGTGATAGTCACCTAGGTTATAGGTTGACTTGTTGTTGCGGTGTACCTGTGTATATTTATTATTATATTGTATATAGGTGTATATATACAGGTATCTATTGGTGCGGTGTCCTATAGATGAATCTATTGGAGAGATTCGAATGTTTGGCGGTTTGAGTGATCAAGTTCGCGGTAAGGACTTTGGTCATTCCGGTGTTAGGAATTATCGCGTCTTATTTTGTGTGAATGTTGCGTCAGTCCGGGTAAAGTACTTTGTATGACCATGTGAAAATGGTAAGGTACGCATTTGTAATAGTGACCGATCACCATTATTACAAACGTGTATCTTGACACCAAGCATGACATGACGAGTACCGAGCGGAGGAAACGTGGCATGGTTGGGGTAGAATCGGGACGAGTTAGGAATCTTTTATTGGTTCCTAGGATATAGTAGTCTCGAGTGATGTACTTGTTGTCACATCGGGTTCTCTGTGAGTCGGGAAGTATTACGGTGGATTCGGTTAGTTAAGTGAGTGAGCCAACTTACGAGTTTGGTGCGTTCTTAGTCACCCTAAGTAGTGGGTGCACTATTGAGATTGTTATTGGTTTTAGTTACCCATCGTAACTAGGATGACCGATTTATTGTATGCGTGTGTGTGCGTCGAGGACTTAAATTCCATAATGGAATGCGATAAGTCTAATGATTGTAGTTTTGAGTTACACTCGGTAGAGTGTGTGGTTAGAGAATCGTGTTGGGATTCTTGTTGTGAGTCGCCTTGGAATTGGCGAATCGTGGAGTCTTTGGGTCGTTAAACTCATGGGAGTGGGACCCATATGATGGTGATTGCGTTAGTGCGTTAGTGTGTTATGGATTATAGGGTAACATTCCTAACGGAATATCCCTTGTAGTAGTGGTGTTATCGAGATGTAGAAGGGTGTAAGACTTGGTGTTCCCGAGCATCTCCTTAGTATTAGGTGAATAGCCTCATTAGGCTATATCGTTTGGCCTTGTGGAATTGCGGGTGACGTGTAATCGCTAGGAACTTTTGAGAAGACAATAAACCCTAAGGTTTGTCGGGTAGGTATGACTTCGGGTCATTATCGTGGAGAAGTTGGTGACATCGGGTGTATGGAACCTAAAGATCGAGTTCTAAATCTCGATAGGTTGCGGTGGGAGTTTGCATGACACTGCGACAGGTGCCTTTTTATACCTGCTGGTGTAATGTTCAACTCCGGTAGTGGTGTGATCACTTTGTGCTTAGGGTTCTCGTGAGATACCCTTGGAAGCAGCGGAGATTACGAAAGTGATCGATGGGTGAAAGTAATTCGACGGTTGCGAAAGTCGAAGTTTAAGAGCATTGCGGTAAATACTTCTTATGAAGTGGCGGATGAGCGAATCTGGTTGCTCTTAAGTGATAGACGGGTAAGATGACCGGTGAGCCGGTGACAGACTTAATGGTCGGATAGGCCTAAGGTTATGATGAAGTGTTGATATTGTGGTCAACGAAATTATTATATCGGATTGGTCACTTTTCTCCATGAGAGTGAGCAATTGCGGATACTGGTTCGTTGAGTGGAAGGTCGGGTGATCTCGACTGAGATGCACGAATGATTTATCGGAGTGACGTATGCTTAGGCATAGAGACGTATGTGGGACTTTGGTGGAGTTTGCTTTGCGAACGGTTAAGGCAGTCGATTGTGATTTGTGGTATGAAGGTGTGAAGTCGTCGCGTGTACGACATCTCTGGTAATTTTGTATGACGGCTTTGAGAGCCTAAAGTGAATTTGCAGTGATACGGTGTTTACGATCAATGACGAGAATGATCACGTGTGTTGCGAAATGGTAATTCCGCGGGGTGTTATCATCATGGCGGTGAAAATGTGAAGATGAATCCTAAGTGGGGGAGTTTTTACTGCCGCCCGAGGAAGTTCCGGTGGTGTATTGTATACTGAAGTCTCCGAGTGTACTGTGCTAGACCTCAATAGGGATTCATAGACCCTGACAAGGAAGAGTGACGGGTTGTTGATGTTGACTCGAGATCGTGCGTTATGATTGTTAGTTACAATTTTGGAATGTTATGTGTAGAGTTGTGATGATGGGATCGAAAGAAGTGTAATTATTTTTAAGCAAGGTGGTCGTGTAGTACCAGAGTGCGGTATGAGACCAAATGTAAAGCTTGAGATCTCGGAGTGAGGGAATGAAGTTGTCGTTACGGGTGCTCTCATAATGAAAATCTGGGTTGCTATGAAACCCTGATGGTACTATTGAGTAGATACATGTTAGTAGTGTGGTGTTCGCTGTATTTTCCCTGTCGGGAAACGTGATCGTGAGGATCTTTAGTGGATTATTCCACATTGTGGATGATTGTGAGGCGGGGAGCACCGGTTCTGATTGTCTCACGTCGAGACACACGGATGTTGTTGGTTGCAAGGGTGTGTACCCTAGTGATGTGACCCGTTAGTTTTATTTAAATGTCGAGGCCATCGTTAACGGACGGTTTAGGAAGGAGTATTCACCCTGCATAGGTGAATATATTTGTGGGTAGTGTGGCAAATCGCGAATTGTTATGATGATAATTCGCTGTTGACGAGATTCTAGTACACGAATAGTTTCCATGCTATTACTAGGAAGCCGTAGTATATGATGTGTTGTAGGGTTTAAAGGGAGAAACCCTGTGTCGAGTGTTGATGTTTTGCCTACTTCGTGGTGCATTATTGTCGTCCTGGATTAATCCAGAGACTGGTGGTCGTGTGCGGATCGATCGATGGGAAAGTTTGTGTTCCCTAGAGTGATTATTTTGGTGATACCAAAATTTCTTCGTTGAAGGAATAATCCGGTTGCGGAAATGAGGGAGGTTCGTTCTTGAAATAGAGAACATACTTGATTGACCGGTTGAGTGGTGCGTTATGGACTGTTAAAGTACAGAGTTTTAATGGGGGCAGTTTGAACGTTGAGCGCGGGAAATATCGCTTGTTGCGGTAATGCACGCTAGTGATTATTAGCGTGTGGTGAAAACTTCGGATTAATGGAAATTGTTATTGGGATTTGTTATGGACATCGAGTTTAGAGGGTGTCGAAGGACCGTTGGGTGTAGGTCCGGATTAGTTAAGTGATGAGGATCACGAGGACGTGATTGAATTTAAGTGGGGGAGAGTTGTAACATCCCGTTTTTCATCATAACATGTCCAAGGTACGTGATGAACTTTAGAATGTTCATACTTGGTTGTATAATAGTATAAAGATGATTGTACGATGAGTGCATGAAGTGTACCAAGCGTGTACGTGTTTCGTGTTCGAATGTCGAAGAAAACCGGACGTTGTTTGAGTTACAAGGTGTGTACGTACCTTTTCGATCCCAAATAAAGTTTGAGTTGATATTTCAAAACCTTACCATTAGAAAGAAAATCTTATTACGTTTCCAACGATATTTGAAAGGACCCGTCCTAATCCTCCTGGACGAAGTCATCAACATTTGGTCTCATTGCGATGATCGACTCCAAATAATGTTCTTAAAATGAGCAAATGCACAGCGGAAGACTTAATTCGTACCTGAGAATAAACATGCTTAAAAATGTCAACCAAAAGGTTGGTGAGTTCATAGGTTTATCATAATAATCATTTCAATATGTTAATAGACCACAAGATTTCATAATCATAAACATAATACACTCGCAAGTGTATGAAAAGCATTCTAAGTGGTTGAGCACTTGGTAACCATACTTAACATTTAATCAACGTCGCATATTCCCTTTATTATGAAATCTCACTACACCGTACCAAGTGTAGTCACGAAACGAAGTACTGTGCAACCGTTGAATACTGGTCGTCCAGTCCGGTTGGGGTTGTCAGGCCCGATAGATCTATCAACAGGATTCGCGTTTACAATACCCATGTAAATAGTAGTTACCAAGCTACAGGGAAGTATGCCAGTGGTACAACTCAACGTAGAATATATTTTTAAGTACTTGTGTCTATTTCGTAAACATTTATAAAAGCAGCGTATGTATTCTCAGTCCAAAAATATATATTGCAAAAGCAATTAAAAAGGGAGCAAATTAAACTCACCATACTGTATTTTGTAGTAAAAATACATATGACTATACTAAACAATGCAAGGTTGGCCTCGGATTCACGAACCTATATCATTTATATATATATATATTAACACACATAAATGTAATCGAACAAATATATATATATATATATATATATATATATATATATATATATATATATATATATATATTTAAATTTATTAGTTATGTCATTTTACATTAATAACTTATATGTTTCATGTACTCATTTAAATAAAAATATAAATATAGTTATATTATATGTGTTGAGTATATTTTTATATAATATCATTTGTTTTTAAAATAATAATTATATTAATCCCAAAATAATAAAAATAATAAATATAAAGTTAAATTATAAAAATAAAATATTGTTAATACTAATAATAATGATGATAATAATAATAATTTTAATAATGATAATAAAAATAATAAAACTTATAGTCATAATGATAAAAATTTGTCATATGTTAATAATAACAATAACAACAACAACAACAATAATAATAATAATAATAATAATAATAATAATAATAATAATAATAATAATAATAATAATAATAATAATAATAATATCAATAATTAATATAAAAATACTACCTTAAAAGATAAACTTTCTAAAAAGAATCACCACAAACTGGGCTAGAACCCACAACCTCTCGCTTCCACAACCACACCCTTAACCATGCAAACTGTTTCATTCTTTTTGTTTTAACTAGTAACCGAAATTTATTTACCCCATAACATTCTGTTTCCATTTTCTATTTTCATTTCTTTCGGCCCAAAAAAATTATAGCAGCCCAATATCCAAATTCGTTAGCCCATGTTAATAAGTGTAGGGATTTAAAGGTCTGTTTACTTGTTTTAATTAAGCCCACCGATGGTTTGAAGTTTTGTCTGGAAATAAAAACAATAAAACCGTCCTTATCACACCACACCCCATCATCTAATCATCATCATACATCACAATCTCCACTGTACACATCATCATTATCCTTGTTCACTGTAACCGGAACAGAAATAAGTAAATAGCTGCAAAACAGCAGAAATATGTGGGGTGTTTGTTTTAAACCGAAAACAGTAAGTTGCAGCAAGTCGAAAGTGCAGTAACATTCAACTATGGTGGGGTTCGAGTTGGACTGAAAACAAAATAGAAACGAGCAGTAACAGTCATTAGTGTGATGAGGTTCGGTTTGCACTTGAACAGAAATAGAATAGCAGCAGTCGGATAGTAATAGTTATCGAACAGTTGATATAGAAGTGGGTTTTGGTTCTAGTTCAATAGATAAATAGAAATACGTAGATCGATGATGATGATGGTGGTGGTGGTTTCGAGTGGGTTTCAATGGGTTTGATGTTAGCGGTCTTCGAACATCATCCCAGTGGGTTTTTCAATCGGGTGGTGATGATTTATCTTGTTGTTGTCGAACATGAAACTGAAGAGAAGTAATAATCACAAAGTAAGATGCAGGTGGTTCAAAGGTTTGGTGATGGCGACGAGCAAGAAGAAACAAGAATGGTTTTCATCATGAACCACATATAGAAGACGGGTTGCAGGAGACAAGGAAACAGTAACCAAACGAAGGTTTAATGATTGAAGATTCATGTTGTGATGATGATGAGAGTGACGGTGTGTGTATATATGTGTGTATGTGTTCAATGGTAACAGTTACATAGCGATAAAGTTTTAGCAATTAACAGTCGCAGGTGATGAGGGTGGTTTTAAGGGTGACGGATTGTTGTGGTTTGTTCTTGATGGTGGTGGGTTAAATGGATAATAGTATTCGATGGTGTTTGTTGTGATCGGGCAGCAATCATAACAAGCAGTCTGCAGGTTCTCATAAAATAGAAACGAATAGCGTGCAGCAATCTTTCGGTTATTATGGTGTTTAAATGGTGGTTCTTGGGTTGTCTAGTGATGATCAATGATGTATAAACATAAAACAAGAAGCTCGATGGTATTAGTTGTAGTTGAAGGGTCATTTCATTTGTACCAATGAACGAGTGGAAAAGTTGTGGGATTGGTTCCTTAGCTTAAACAGTAATCCAAAAATAACATTTGATGTGGGAGATTTCGGGTAGTAGTAGTATTAAAACCAATATGATGGTTTCAAACAATTAGGAACAAGTCTAAGGTGGTGATGAATGAAATGTTTATAAATTTCATTATTATTTTTAGTTTGACTACAACTTAAGTGAGTGGGGATGTGTATGATGATTCCAACAAGAAAAAAAAAAAATGAACCCTCATGTTTTAATAATACGAGTAATATAGATAGGGAAAATTGATGACAGCTGTAAATAGAATTGAGAGATAGTGATGCAAGTTGTCAAGGTGCAAATAAATAAAATAATATAATAATATTTAATATTCAATACAAGAATCAAATAAAAGAAACGTGCATATTTAGTTACCGACAGTTTTTACGGACTGCTATTTCGTATCCCGTTGTGAAACAGTGGCGGATAAAAGTTCTTAGAAAAATCTCATATTTTTAAATTAGATGTCTTTATTTATCTTGATCATTATGGTATAAAAATTCGAGCATTAACTACTAAATAAAAATGACATTAATTATTCACTCCTAACCCCATGTAAAAAAAATTAAAATTTAATAAATGACTCCTAAATACATTTTTACTAAACCTTTCATTTGTAAAGCCCATATTCGGATCACCAATTATTTTAAAATCATAAGAGTTCATTTTTAACTTGTTTAATATCTATCGAAAGGTAATTGAGTATTTCTGTCGTTTACTAACTAAATTTGAAATCATAAAATATATATTCACATACTTTTATATATATATATATATATATATATATATATATATATATATATATATATATATATATATAGTTGTGTAAGAATTTATACCCAAAAGTTTCTTGGATATTTTTAAGTATTTTTTTGTACTGTGTACATTGAAGAAGGGTATAGAATAATTCAACAAAGATGGGACATGTCGGGAAGAAAAGAAGGTGATTTTGGCTTCATATAAATGAACTTATCTAATGATTAGAATATGTAAATTAATGATCTTAGATAGAAGTGGATTAGAATTGCAGAGTGAAAACATGTGTAGTAAACTTGAGATAATAACATAAAATATTAACTGTATTTTATCTAACCTATGATTTACATAAATCATTTCAGGGTCTACTTTTATTATTTATTTATTTTTTTCAAAACTTCATAAGTTTTTTTAGATATTTAATTCTAACAATCAAATCATATAATATTGTTTCAAGTTATTATATACATAATTACACATATATATATATATATATATATATATATATATATATATATATATATATATATATATATATATATATATCTATTTACAAACAGTTGTTTGTGAATCGTCGGAAATAGTCGAAGGGTAATTGAATATATGAAACAGTTCAAAATTTTTGAGACTCAACCTAACAAACTTTGTTTATCATGTCAAAAATACAATATCGTATCGAGAGTTTGATTTAAAATTATTCGAAATTTTCCGGGTCGTGACAATATTTGATTCATCGAAAACGGAATTACGGTCAAAAAGTTATGGCCAAAACAAGTTTGATGAAGTTCGGATGAAACAGGCAATTGTCACGGCGCGACCAGAATGGCCACGGCGCGACAAATGCCTATTTTGAGGGTCAGAAAGCTTAAAAAAGTGATTAAAATCACCCTTTGGGCCACGGCGCGACAAATTTGCTCCGCGGCGCGACAATAGGCACGATCTGGTACTTTTCAGCCTTTTAATGAGTTAAATGAGGGGCAAAGTTGGTATTTCACATATGGACGGGTCTTTGGCCATAAAACTGATCCCAATCTTATCCAAACCTCATTTCCTTCTCATTTCTTCCCTCCCACTCACACCCCAAACCCTAGAGAGAGAGTAAAGGGTTTAGAGAGAGAAAGCTCGAATCGGGGATGAAGAAGAGTGATTCGGGTCGGGTCTCAAGAGTTAAAGTTGTTCTCCTCGTTCACGGCTACGTTGTGATAGTGATGGTAAGTTCTAACTCCGAAATTCATCTTTATGATTTGATATTCAAGTTAGGGTTTTTAGCTTTTTAGTTGTAAAACCCATTTAGATGATGAAGTGGGTTTATGGAAGCTAGTTATTTTTGATACATGGCGGGTTTTGGGTTGATAGACGTTTTGGCCATGATTAGGCTTTGGTTTTGGGTGTAATCACTTAGTTTAGTGATTTTGGAAGCATTGGAACCCTTTTGGGTGTATTTGAGTTGGCTAATTTTGAAATGGGTCAAAATTAGGGTTTATGTGTCAAAATGGGTTTTGAGTCAAGTTTTGATGAATTAAGTATGTAAATACTCGTTTTAGGTGTTATTTGGTGTTTTGGTAATATAATCACTAGTCGTTAGTGATTTTGGGCGTTTTTGAGACTTAGGTCAAAATGGGTCGACTTTGATTGGGTCGAATTTGGTAATGACACTAAATTGGATTAAATGGATGTTAAACACTTTTGTTAAGTGTTAAATGGCATTTTTGAATGAAAGTAAACGTGAGAAATGATTTCGAGTTAAAATTGGTATTTTAACCATAAAGTCAAACTTGGTCAACCATGAATCGGGTTTTTGTGTAATATACGAGATAGTATGCGTTTAAAGGCTAAAGTTGTTGTATTTTGGTATTTTGGAAACGCGGGAACTAGTCTCGTTAGTTTGGACCTTCGGGTGTCATTAAATGTATAAAAGGTGTACCTTGCACTTTAGTTGTCTAAATGGGCGGATTGTGAAGGTAGGTATAAACCCTTGGTTAAGGGAGTTTGCGTCAAATTCTCTTGAAGGGAATGTGTGTTGATTGTGTGAAAACCTATATGTATATTATAGGTAAAAGCTTGCTCGATTGCGTTTGGTGGTGACTTTACATACATGACTTGTGCATGCATCTCGAGGTGAGTGGAATGATTATATGCATATGTATGTAATGTATTTATTTGTATGCTATGGTATGAACCAAAGAGCCGGTAGTGCCATAGTATGTGCGAGCGTGCTATGATGTGAACCAAAGAGCCGGTAGCGTCATAGTACGTGTGTTATAGTGTGAACCAAAGAGTCGGTAGCGCTATAGCACTGTTTGTTAGGGTGTGAACCAAAGAGCCGGTAGCACCCTAGCGTTGTTAGAGTGTGAACCAAAGAGCCGGTAGCACTCTAGCGTGAGTATGACTCGAGTTGTGATGTGAACCAAAGAGCCGGTAGCATCATGACAAATGCGTATGGTGTGAACCAAAGAGCCGGTACCACCATGACGCGAGAATGGTTAACCATGGTTGTGTGAATTTTGTATTAGTATATATAACATTGAACTATATGCTATTGGTGTTGCTAGCTTATTGTGAATTGCGGATATTGGTTTATGCATGATGTTTGCATAGTTGTTGAATTGCTAGCTTGTATGCGGTATTGTGTAAGTGATTGCAAGTAAGTAGATTATATATGTATACGTATAATTATTGCATTCCATAAGCTTTATGCTTACCCCTCTCGTTGTTTACCTTTTTACAGGTATTGTGATTATGAAGCTAGCTAGTTATAGACTAGATGCTTAGGTGCGCTTGGGCTCGATGGGGTAGCTTTTGGATATTTGGACGCGGATGGGGGATTTGGTAGTCCCCGGGATTATGCTCTTGGTATTGGGTTGGGTTATTGAGTCTTAACCCGTATTTCTCGTGATCGGGTCATTATTACAAATGATTTTGTAAAGTGTAATTTGTGTGCCAAGGGTTATGATAGATTGTTAAACGTATCATTACGATGTTATGTTTCGATTAAAATAGAGTTGAAAATGTATTGTATTAATGGGACCTAACTAATAAAAAAAAATGTACTCCGTTTTTGGTTAAAAGGATTGGGGTTGTTTCAAGTGGTATCAGAGCATAGTCTAAGGGAATTAGGTGACCTTAGAATAGGTGTCTAGTCTTAGACTTATTGACGGTTGTGCGTTATTTGCGGGACTTGTGGGAATACGGGTCGGTTTTGCGATTTGTTAGTGCCTTAGAGTAGGTGACTAACTAGGACTTGTGATTGTCCAAAGCGTGATTATGTGGGGCCTTATTTTGTGTGTAAATTAGTGCCTTAGATTGCTAGTGCCTAATGTAAGTAGGCGAACTTGGACATTGTTTTAGTGATAGTCACCTAGGTTGTAGGTTGACTTGTTGTTGCGGTGTACTTGTGTATATTTATTATTATATTGTATATAGGTGTATATATACAGGTATCTATTGGTGCGGTGTCCTATAGACGAATTTATTGGAGAGATTCGAATGTTCGGCGGTTTGAGTGATCAAGTTCGCGGTAAGGACTTTGGTCATTCGAGTACTAGGAATTATCGCGTCTTATTTTGTGTGAATGTTGCGTCAGTCCGGGTAAAGTACTTTGTGTGACCATGTGAAAATGGTAAGGTACGCATTTGTAATAGTGACCGATCACCATTATTACAAACGTGTATCTTGACACCAAGCATGACATGACGAGTACCGAGCGGAGGAAACGTGGCATGGTTGGGGTAGAATCGGGATGAGTTAGGAATCTTTTATTGGTTCCTAGGATATAGTAGTCTCGAGTGATGTACTTGTTGTCACATCAGGTTCTCTGTGAGTCGGGAAGTATTACGATGGATTCGGTTAGTTAAGTGAGTGAGCCAACTCACGAGTTTGGTGCGTTCTTAGTCACCCTAAGTAGTGGGTGCACTATTGAGATTGTTATTGGTTTTAGTTACCCATCGTAACTAGGATGACCGAATTATTGTATGAGTGTGTGTGCGTCGAGGACTTAAATTCCGTAATGGAATGCGACAAGTCTAATGATCGTAGTTTTGAGTTACACTCGGTAGAGTGTGTGGTTAGAAAATCGTGTTGGGATTCTTGTTGTGAGTCGCCTTGGAATTGGCAAATCGTGGAGTCTTTGGGTCGTTAAACTCATGGGAGTGGGACCCATATGATGGTGATTGCGTTAGTGCGTTAGTGTGTTATGGATTATAGGGTAACATTCCTAATGGAATATCCCTTGTAGTAATGGTGTTATCGAGATGTAGAAGGGTGTAAGACTTGGTGTTCCCGAGCATCTCCTTAGTATTAGGTGAATAGCCTCATTAGGCTATATCGTTTGGCCTTGTGGAATTGCGGGTGACGTGTAATCGCTAGGAACTTTTGAGAAGACAATAAACCCTAAGGTTTGTCGGGTAGGTATGACTTCGGGTCATTATCGTGGAGAAGTTGGTGACATCGGGTGTATGGAACCTAAAGATCGAGTTCTAAATCTCGATAGGTTGCGGTGGGAGTTTGCATGACACTGCGACAGGTGCCTTTTTATACCTGCTGGTGTAATGTTCAACTCCGGTAGTGGTGTGATCACTTTGTGCTTAGGGTTCTCGTGAGATACCCTTGGAAGCAGCAGAGATTACGAAAGTGATCGATGGGTGAAAGTAATTGGACGGTTGCGAAAGTCAAAGTTTAAGAGCATTGCGGTAAATACTTCTTATGAAGTGGCGGATGAGCGAATCTGGTTGCTCTTAAGTGATAGACGGGTAAGATGACCGTGAGCCGGTGACAGACTTAATGGTCGGATAGGCCTAAGGTTATGATGAAGTGTTGATATTGTGGTCAACGAAATTATTGTATCGGATTGGTCACTCTTCTCCATGAGAGTGAGCAATTGCGGATACTGTTTCGTTGAGTGGAAGGTCGGGTGATCTCGACTGAGATGCACGAATGATTTATCGGAGTGACGTATGCTTAGGCATAGAGACGTATGTGGGACTTTGGTGGAGTTCGCTTTGCGAACGGTTAAGGCAGTCGATTGTGATTTGTGGTATGAAGGTGCGAAGTCGTCGCGTGTACGACATCTCTGGTAATTTTGTAAGACGGCTCTGAGAGCCTAAAGTGAATTTACAGTGATTCGGTGTTTACGATCAATGACGAGAATGATCACTTGTGTTGCGAAATGGTAATTCTGCGGGGTGTTATCATCATGGCGGTGAAAATGTGAAGATGAATCCTAAGTGGGGGAGTTTTTACTGCCGCCCGAGGAAGTTCCGGTGGTGTATTGTATACTGAAGTCTCCGAGTGTACCGTGCTAGACCTCAATAGGGATTCATAGACCCTGACAAGGAAGAGTGACGGGTTGTTGATGTTGACTCGAGATCGTGCGTTACGATTGTTAGTTACAATTTCGGAATGTTATGTGTAGAGTTGTGATGATGGGATCGAATGAAGTGTAATTCTTTTTAAGCAAGGTGGTCGTGTAGTACCAGAGTGCGGTATGAGACCAAATGTAAAGCTTGAGATCTCGGAGTGAGGGAATGAAGTTGTCGTTGCGGGTGCTCTCATAATGAAAATCTGGGTTGCTATGAAACCCTGATGGTACTATTGAGTAGATACATGTTAGTAGTGTGGTGTTCGCTATATTTTCCCTGTCGGGAAACGTGATCGTGAGGATCTTTAGTGGATTATTCCACATTGTGGATGATTGTGAGGCGGGGAGCACCGGTTTTGATTGTCTCACGTCGAGACACACGGATGTTGTTGGTTGCAAGGGTGTGTACCCTAGTGATGTGACCCGTTAGTTTTATTTAAATGTCGAGGCCATCGTTAACGGACGGTTTAGGAAGGAGTATTCACCCTGCATAGGTGAATATATTTGTGGGTAGTGTGGCAAATCGCGAATTGTTATGATGATAATTCGCTGTTGACGAGATTCTAGTACACGAATAGTTTCCATGCTATTACTAGGAAGCCGTAGTATATGATGTGTTGTAGGGTTTAAAGGGAGAAACCCTGTGTCGAGTGTTGATGTTTTGCCTAGTTCGTGGTGCATTATTGTCGTCCTGGATTAATCCAGAGACTGGTGGTCGTGTGCGGATCGATCGATGGGAAAGTTTGTGTTCCCTAGAGTGATTATTTTGGTGATACCAAAATTTCTTCGTTGAAGGAATAATCCGGTTGCGGAAATGAGGGAGGTTCGTTCTTGAAATAGAGAACATACTTGATTGACCGGTTGAGTGGTGCGTTATGGACTGTTAAAGTACAGAGTTTTAATGGGGGCAGTTTGAACGTTGAGCGCGGGAAATATCGCTTGTTGCGGTAATGCACGCTAGTGATTATTAGCGTGTGGTGAAAACTTCGGATTAATGGAAATTGTTATTGGGATTTGTTATGGACATCGAGTTTAGAGGGTGTCGAAGGACCGTTGGGTGTAGGTCCGGATTAGTTAAGTGATGAGTATCACGAAGACGTGATTGAATTTAAGTGGGGGAGAGTTGTAACATCCCGTTTTTCATCATAACATGTCCAAGGTACGTGATGAACTTTAGAATGTTCATACTTGGTTGTATAATAGTATAAAGATGATTGTACGATTAGTGCATGAAGTGTACCAAGCGTGTACGTGTTTCGTGTTCGAATGTCGAAGAAAACTGGACGTTGTTTGAGTTACAAGGTGTGTACGTACCTTTTCGATCCCAAATAAAGATTGAGTTGATATTTCAAAACCTTACCATTAGAAAGAAAATCTTATTACGTTTCCAACGATATTTGATTCATCGAAAACGGAGTTACGGTCAAAAAGTTATGGCCAAAACAAGTTTGCTGAAGTTCGGATGAAACAGGCAATTGTCACGGCGTGACCAGAATGGCCACGGCGCGACAAATGCCTATTTTGAGGGTCAGAAAGCTTTAAAAAGTGATCTAAAATCACCCTTTGGGCCACGGCGCAACAAATTTGCTCCGCGGTGCGACAATAGGCACGATCTGGTACTTTTCAGCCTTTTAATGAGTTAAATGAGGGGCAAAGTTGGTATTTCACATATGGACGGGTCTTTGGCCATAAAACTGATCCCAATCTTATCCAAACCTCATTTCCTTCTCATTTCTTCCCTCCCACTCACAACCCAAACCCTAGAGAGAGAGTAAAGAGTAGTGAGAGAGAAAGCTCGAATCGGGGATGAAGAAGAGTGATTCGGGTCGGGTCTCAAGAGTTAAAGTTGTTCTCCTCGTTCACGGCTACGTTGTGATAGTGATGGTAAGTTCTAACTCCGAAATTCATCTTTATGATTTGATATTCAAGTTAGGGTTTTTAGCTTTTTAGTTGTAAAACCCATTTAGATGATGAAGTGGGTTTATGGAAGCTAGTTATTTTTCATACATGGTGGGTTTTGGGTTGATAGACGTTTTGGCCATGATTAGGCTTTGGTTTTGGGTGTAATCACTTAGTTTAGTGATTTTGGAAGCGTTGGAACCCTTTTGGGTGTATTTGAGTTGACTAATTTTGAAATGGGTCAAAATTAGGGTTTATGTGTCAAAATGGGTTTTGAGTCAAGTTTTGGTGAATTAAGTATGTAAATACTCGTTTTAGGTGTTATTTGGTGTTTTGGTAATATAATCACTAGTCGTTAGTAATTTTGGGCGTTTTTGAGACTTAGGTCAAAATGGGTCGACTTTGATTGGGTCGAATTTGGTAATGACACTAAATTGGATTAAATGGATGTTAAACACTTTTGTTAAGTGTTAAATGGCATTTTTGAATGAAAGTAAACGTGAGAAATGATTTCGGGTTAAAATTGGTATTTTAACCATAAAGTCAAACTTGGTCAACCATGAAACGGGTTTTTGTGTAATATACAAGATAGTATGCGTTTAAAGGCTAAAGTTGTTGTATTTTGGTATTTCGGAAACGCGGGAACTAGTCTCGTTAGTTTGGACCTTCGGGTGTCATTAAATGTATAAAAGGTGTACCTTGCACTTTAGTTGTCTAAATGGGCGGATTGTGGAGGTAGGTATAAACCCTTGGTTAAGGGCGTTTGCGTCAAATTCTCTTGAAGGGAATGTGTGTTGATTGTGTGAAAACCTATATGTATATAATAGGTAAAAGCTTGCTCGATTGCGTTTGGTGGCGACTTTACATACATGACTTGTGCATGCATCTCGAGGTGAGTGGAATGATTATATGCATATGTATGTAATGTATTTATTTGTATGCTATGGTATGAAACAAAGAGCCGGTAGTGCCATAGTATGTGCGAGCGTGCTATGATGTGAACCAAAGAGCCGGTAGCGTCATAGTACGTGTGTTATAGTGTGAACCAAAGAGCCGGTAGCGCTATAGCACGATTTGTTAGGGTGTGAACCAAAGAGCCGGTAGCACCCTAGCGTTGTTAGAGTGTGAACCAAAGAGCCGGTAGCACTCTAGCGTGAGTATGACTCGAGTTGTGATGTGAACCAAAGAGCCGGTAGCATCATGACAAATGCGTATGGTGTGAACCAAAGAGCCGGTAGCACCATGACGCGAGAATGGTTAACCATGGTTGTGTGAATTTTGTATTAGTATATATAACATTGAACTATATGCTATTGGTGTTGCTAGCTTATTGTGAATTGCGGATATTGGTTTATGCATGATGTTTGCATAGTTGTTGAATTACTAGCTTGTATGCGGTATTGTGTAAGTGATTGCAAGTAAGTAGATTATATATGTATACGTATAATTATTGCATTCACTAAGCTTTATGCTTACCCATCTCGTTGTTTACCTTTTTACAGGTATTGTGATTATGAAGCTAGCTAGTTGTAGACTAGATGCTTAGGTGCGCTTGGGCTCGATGGGGTAGCTTTTAGATATTTGGACGCGGATGGGGGATTTGGTAGTCCCCGGGATTATGCTCTTGGTATTGGGTTGGGTTATTGAGTCTTAACCCGTATTTCTCGTGATCGAGTCATTATTACAAATGATTTTGTAAAGTGTAATTTGTGTGCCAAGGGTCATGATAGATTGTTAAACGTATCATTACGATGTTATGTTTCGATTAAAATAGAGTTGAAAATGTATTGTATTAATGGGACCTAACTAATAAAAAAAAATGTACTCCGTTTTTGGTTAAACGGATTAGGGTTGTTTCAAGCAAGTATGAGTGTACGCGGAAGCGTGTATCAAATAGCCATTCATGAACCTGAGAAACATATAGAAAACTGTCAACGAAAAACGTTGGTGAAATCATAGGTGTATTTGTAAACGTTATATTTTGAACCACAAGATTTAGTATTTCCATAACGTTGATTATCTAAATCATTTGCATTCCAAAAGTATGTTCGCGAGTACCCAATTATCAAAACTTAACTTTCATTCCATAGAACCCTATCACAATAGTGATAGAACATACACTGTTTCTCAAAAATATATTTCATCCGCATAACGGTAGCGAACCGTCCGAATGAGGGTTTGTCAAACCCGTATGGCCATACAACATAAGTTCTCGCTTACACCCTGCAAGTGTAACTAATGATAATCGAATTGATGATTTTTGTTCAAACTCATTGTGGAATGTTTGTTTCTTCGTACTTGTGTTCAAAGCATAAAAGTATGTAGTATAAAAACTGTATATGTTTCTCATCCCATGATTTAAAGTATAAAAGTTGTTGAAAGATGGGACTATGATCTCATCTCGAGTGCACGAGTATAAATGTACTTCACAAAGTAAACGTGTGTATGAAAGTTGCTTAGCCTTGACCTAAACAAGTAAGTTGTATCAATTAACCGGTTACGACACAAGGTCGGGCGAAATGTGTTCAATTAGTCCTATGGCTCGTTATGACTCGAATAGTATAGCATGTGAATCACGTTGTCAAGTTTCATGCAAGAATCAAGTATAAAGGTACGTTAGAACGATTGCATAAATATTTGGTTAAGTTTGACTAAAAGTCAAACTTGGTCAAAGTCAAAGTCAACGAAAAAGTCAACACGTTTGGGTCGGATCCCGAACTATTTTCCTAAGCTTAGAAATCATATATGAGCATGTTGGCCAAGTTTCATATCAATCGGGGGTGCATAGCATAGCCAGAATTAAATGAAAAATAACGTTTTTGGGCAGTCTGCCTCAGATGCGCCACATCCAAGGCAGATGCGCCGCATCTGGACCTGGTTCAGCAATTCTGGGGCAGTTTAACACTTAGACGATTCCAACTTCAAACAACCATAACTTATGAACCGTAAACATTTAAAACACGTATCTTATATCGTTGTAAAGGTAATTTAAAGAGTAATACAACTAAACACATTTCATCAATAAATTCCATCATTAACAACAATGAAAACCTTAATAAATGATCATTAAACGTTCAAAATCAAAGTTTCAAGTTCATAAAACGCATTTCTTGACTCGGGAGTCCAATTTACACATACGATACGCCGTTTTGAAGGTGATGAAACATAAAATACAACTAAACACCTACTAATAACATTTCATGGCATTCAAAGCATCAAAAGTTCATTTTAAAATCTATCAAACCCTAATCAAGAATCACAAAATCAATAATCATGTTAGTGATGTTTTCCAAATCAACCCACACATCAAATTGAAGCTAATGATGCTAGTAACACATTTAATACATGAACTTTAACATTTAAACAACATTTCATCAACCAAAATCAAGGATTAAGCACACCCATTTCAAGTTCATGCTAGTTACTCCAAAATCAACAAATCGAGCAAACCAAACATATATTCATGTTAGACTTGAGCCATAGACACTAATTAACACCATTTCAAGTCAATAAAACGAATTTAGAGAAATCTAGTGTTTTAGAGATGCTACCCAAACGAGAAGAAATTTGTATCAAAATGTAGAGGATGAAGAGAGGATTTCAAATATGTAGTCGGATTTGTTGTGAGCTTCCTAGATGAGAAATGGATGATGATTTCTTGTTTGAGTGTTTGAGAGAAAAAGAGGAAGTAAGAAAGAAAGAAAGAGATGAATGAATGAGTGGAGGTGGTGAGGTGGTTGACTAGTCGACTACTAGCCACCTCTTTGGTCAAGTGGCAAAACTAGTCCCTCGATTTCAGATGCGGGTGCGTAAATTACCTAAACGAAATATTTTAAAAACGCTAGGGTAAACGAGAGATGTTAAATCAAATAACGGAAATATTAAGAACGTTAGTTAACGAAAGATACGAATTTAGATAACGAAAGATATTATCTATAAAAAAAAGACGGCGTTAAAATAAATTTAACAGAAAAATGCGGGATGTTACAAATACACATGCGGAAGGATCCATCCTTCTTCTTTACAAACAAAACAGGTGCGCCCCAAGGCGAAGAGCTTGGTTGGATGAATTCACGGTCTAGTAGTTCTTGTAGTTGACTCTGCAACTCTTGCATTTCGGAAGGTGCAAGTCGATAAGGTGCGCGAGCTACAGGTGCGGCTCCTGGTACTAGATCAATCTGAAACTCTACTGATCTTGGTTGGGGTAATCCTGGCAGATCTTCTGGAAAGACGTCAGGAAATTCGTTCACAATTCGTACATCATCTACGCTTTTCTCCTCCGTTTCTAACTTCTTTACGTGAGTAAGAACAGCAAAACGCCCCTTTTTCATAATCTTTTGTGCCTTCATGCAACTAATAAGGTTCAAATTTGGGCTACATCTCTCCCCGTATACAATTAATGGCACACCGTCTTCGCGAAGTATACGAATAATCTTTTCTCCACAGATGACTTCTGCTTTTACTTTGGACAACCAGTCCATGCCAACTATCACATCAAAGCTTCCCAACTTAATGGGTATCAAATTAATCTCAAATTCCACTCCAGCTAAGTTTATAATACCTCCTCGGCTAATTTGGTCAACTTTCTCAAGTTTTCCATTGGCTACTTCAACAAGCATACTCTCCTCCAAAGGTACTAATGACCAATCTATCTTAGAGCAAAAGTGTCTATCTACATAACTCCTATCGGCACCAGTATCAAACAAGACATAAGCTAATAGTTTATTAATAGTGAATGTACCTGTGACCAAGTCAGGATCCTCACGGGCATACATGGCGTTCATGTTGAAGACTCTCCCACGTGCTGGCCCGCCATCCTTCTTCTTGTTCGGACATTCATTCTTAAAGTGACCCTGATGGCCGTATTTAAAGAATTTTTTTGGCCCATTCGGATTTGTTCTCATAGCTGAGGTGTTGATCTTGCAATCCTTGCCGATATGTCCAGTCCGCTTGCACTTTTCACATACTACGTTGCAGTACCCAGTATGATGCTTGTAGCATCTCTTGCACTGCGGAAGGCTACCTTTGTAGTTAGGGTTCGAGATAGGGTTCGGGTTAGGGTTCCTCCTCTTAGATGGGTTTTGATCAAAGACTTTTCCCTTGTTTCTGTCTCACTTACATTTCCCATTACTAGCTCCCAATTTCGATTTCATGTTTTCTGGCTCTTGTTGGGTAATTTGATTAATCAGGGTGTGCGCCATGCGTATAGCTTCCAGGACATCTGCTGGTTTCGAAGAGGTGAAATTTCCCTGAATGGTCTTAGAAAGTCCCCACAAATACCGTTCCATTCGCTTAAATTCAGGAGTAACCAACGTGGGGCACATCAAAGCTAACTCCAAGTACCTTCGGTTATAGCCATCAAGATCAGTCCCTACAACTTTCAGTTCCCAAAACTCCGCTTCCATCTTCTGAATTTCGGTTCTGGGGCAGTACTCCTCGATCATAACACTCTTAAACTCCTCCCATGGTGTAGCATAAGCCTCGTCAATTCCTTTAGAATGGGCGAGTGTGTTCCACCAGGTTAAAGCGCCATCCGACAGTGTGCAGGAGGCGTACTTAGTTTTGTTCACTTCGGAGCAGTTACTCACACGGAATACAGATTCCAACTTCTCAAACCATCTCGTCAGCCCAACTGGCCCCTCAGTACCACTGAAATTGTGGGGCTTGCAGCTCTGAAATTTCTTATAAGTACACCCGTTATGAATGTTCTGGTTAGCCAGTGGGGCTTGGGGGTTGGCATTCGCCATAGCTGCGGCTACTCGAGCAACTATCATCTCCTCAATCTGTGCTGCTGTGGGCATTTCCCTTGGAACTCTTCCGTTTGCCATTGATCTTCCACACAAAAATTTCGACTTAAGTCAAAATTCAGCATTCAATAATTAATAATGCTATAGTATAAGGTAACCAATTTGGAAGCATCACAATACACGTTAACTAAGCATGGAAAACTAGTTGCAGATAACACGAAAACCATCATGTAATAACTTAAATAGAACATTGTATAATAATTAAACAACAATAAGTTCCATTTATTAACAATAAAGTTGCATACATCCTCATAAGGTTCGTACAATACTTGAATAAAACATGAAACTACTAACGGAATTACATAATGAAATCTAATACAATAGCCCTATGGTGATGGTGGGTAAATGATGTCCATTATGTGGGACATCTGGTCCTCGAGCTCAGTCACCCGAGCACGGAGGATATGCACTTCCCTCGTCAGCTCCTCGACGGTGGGAGATGCTGGTGGGGCAGGTGGTGCAGGTGGCGCCGGTGGTGCAGAGGGTGCAGCACCAGAAGTAGATGGCGCATAACGGCCGACCTTACGCATGAATGGATCAGCAGGATACGGCACAACCCGCTTACGGGTGGTGACCCTAACCAACAGTCCACGTGTGTTCATGAACTGCTTACCTCCATTAACCCCCAGAATAACAGTACCATCGAAGCGGTATCGCTTCTTTTGCGGGGTAGAGGGTGGCTGCACGGGCTCCTCCTCGGAGTCCTCCTCAGAATCCTCCCCGGGATCCTCATCCGATGATGAACTGTCTAAATCATCCGAAGGTAGTGCAGGGTCATCGTCTTTGAGTGGATGTGCCTGGCCGGTGGTCATGAGTCGGTATCTTCCAGGTGGAATCGGCACGACTCGTCCGTCAGCGGTGCATCTAGCCCAATGGTCATGCTCGTTACGGAAAGGACCGTCCCCATTTTCCCTAGGGATCACAGTACCACCGGAATGGTGTTGTGGCCCCGGGAGTCTAGGGCTGGGTGGAGCTAGAATCTCCTCTAGATCCTCGTCTCCGTCATAGATAATCATCAAGTCAGTTGCGTGACTACTGTCCCCAGAGGGCGAATAGCCAGAGTCGTCGGAGGGTAGTGATGACGGGATCTGTGAGTCAGCAACAATCATAGGCGAGGTAGCAGATGAATCTGAGTCAATCTCCAAATCAATGATAATGGGCGGTATGTTCGACATATGAAAAAGGAAAAAAATAACTTTTTCCATGTCAGTAAGACATATAGCAAGCACGTAATAAGGCATAATATCTACAGCAGCCTGGATCGTCTACAGCAGTACATAGCATGGAAATAATAACAATATCATATCGAAGTAACATACAATCAAAGCAGATAGTAGCATGCAGTAGCGAGAATAAACGGTAGCATACAGCGAGTCCATATAGCAGTAAAAGTAAGCAGTAGCATGCAGCAAGTTCCGCAGAAACAAGTAAACATGCAAGTTGTAGATTAGTCCTATCAGTGAATCATACTCGGCCTGTTCTAGACTCACTAATGCAACCTAATTCCCTACAACCAATGCTCTGATACCAAATGTGATGCCCCGAACAAAATTAACGTGTACAGATCATCAACAACAGGTCCATTACAAGGTTACAACACTATATACTGTTTTAAAACAAGTTTGCATTCCAAGAACGAAAACGTTTTACAAAAGATAGCGTGCTTCTACGAGTAGAAAGCATTAACATAAGTACGTGACACGAAGGTCATTACTAAGCCACTATTCAAATATAACATAAGTTATGAATGCAAAGTAAAAGTTTCGTAATTAAGACATCTCTAAGCAATGCAGCGGAAGTCTAACACCGAGAGTCTAATATAGCGGAGGCAACAAACGTCTAAGCACCTGAGAAATAACATGCTTAAAAAGTCAACACGAATGTTGGTGAGCTATAGTTTGATTGTAACAATAATGTAATGTAGGCCACGAGATTTCGTATTCAAAACAGTATGAAAAGTATATGCTTAACCGTGGGCACTTGGTAACTAACTTAATGTATATATCACCCCCTAAAAGTACACTTGGCGAGTGCGTAAATTTACAAAGTATTAAATACCCGTTAAATGCTAGCGCGACTAGCCCGAGTGGGGATGTCAAACCCTATGGATCCATATCTAAGATTCGCGTTCACCGGTTCAAAAACCAATGACTAAACGTTACCTAGCTAAGGGGAAATTTTATGCCATTATATCACCCACACATATATAAAGTTTAAGTACTCGTGCCTAGTAAGTACTCCCTCCGTCCCAAAATAATTGTCCAGTTTTGACTTTTTGAGTCTTTTTTCTTCAACTTTGACTTTAAATATCTTTCTTTGTGTTATATAATATCGAATGAAAGTTATACCAATTGAAAACACATTCAAAAATGAATATGTTGATACAAATTTCATCAAATATTCTATAGCATACACCAACAAATATTTAAAATCAAAACTTAATAAATTGACTTTGAAAAGTCTAACAGGATAATTATTTTGGGACGGAGGGAGTAAAACATAAAAAGCGCATGTATTCTCAGTCCCAAAAATAGTTAGATAAAAAGGGAGCTATAACTCACAGTGAAAGTGCGGTAAAAGTCGATACGAGATAAGTAAGCAAGTAAGTCGGTCCGAAAGGTCCTCAACCTAAGTCAAAAGTTACTAAGTCAGTAAATCTTCCCAAAGGGTTTAAAAGTACGTAATTTAAGTCTTAAGTGTCATCATCATCAATATCATACGTAACAAGTAAAGTAAGTTTTCAATCAAGAATAGAGATCAAAACAAAGGCTGACTTCGTTCAGCTTCTATGACCTCTATACAAACTGAAATGATGTGAGACCAGTGGCCAAGGCTCCGAATGTGAGTCCTATAACCGTTAACTAATATTCAGAACCTAACTCGTCTTCTTTTGACCGTGGCGATGGTTTAAGTGCGAGTAGGTCAGAAATTTCAGCACAACGTTACAAAGGCGTAGTGACTTTCGGAAGACTATAAATCCTAAACCGTGAATCGGATTAAGACGAGTCTTAAACGAAAAGTCATCTACTCGAACCGAACTATCTGGAAATCAACTTTTCCAGAATCCCAGGAGCCTGATCAGACCCTGAAAAACAGAAAGCAAGTGCTCTGGTGGGTTTCTTGGTGTTTGATGCTCATCACGGTTCTCATCCTTGATGCGTATGAGCCTCAAGTGTACAACTCTTGATGTTTTAGCATCACTTTAACCAAGGTTTAACCATAAACACACAAAGTTAAGACTAAGAAATAAAACACCACTCGAGTGAGAGTTTGAGCAAGGTGATGAACCAAAGCTACATCAATTTCTTAGTTTCAACACAAGTACAATTTCTATTAAGATATAAACTTTAAATCAAACTAAATAAGCAAGACCTTAAGTTATGGAACTTAAATCTTAGCTAAGTATTAAAGACCTTAAACTAAAAAGTCTAGATCTTATGTTCTTGGTGAAACCCTAAGTCATATCATTTAGACTTTCAACTTTTACACAACCATAAGTTATGAAACTTAGATCTTGTAAAGTAAAGTGAACACAAGTTAATGAACTCTTGTTTCAACAAGTTAGATGACCATAAGTTACTTAACTTAGATCAACTTTAAATGAGTGAAAGTTATAAACTAGGAAGCTTAAACTTTCTTGTTCTTGAACATTCAAAGTTAGACTTTGGTTACAAGATTCATGAGATCAAAGTTAACAAGTAAATCTTTGACCAAGGAACTTATATAAATCGAATTTCATAAACATAAATGATAAATTTAAAGTTAAAAATAAACAAGTTCAAGTTTGGATCCTTTATATAATGAGATATCAAGTTACAAGCTTGAATCTTCATAAAACGAACTTTAAAGTTCCAATACTTGAAGTTAAAGAGGATCTTAAAGTAATTGATCCTTTGATTATTACAAGTTTCATGTAAAATCAAAAGCTACAAAGCTTTGATCCTTGTTCTTGCTTGTTTATCATACAAGTAATTAAAGAATGCAAGATAACATAAGGATTTAAGTTACAAAAACCAAAATCCATGAACACTAATGATGATAATGATGCTACGGCTTAGAGAGAAAAAAGAAGGAAGAAAAGAAGTTTAAACCTTTAAGTTCTTCAAGTGCTTTAGTGAGAAAAGTTAGAGAGATACTTGAGAGAAAAAGAGTGTGTGTTTTGAAATGAAATTGTGAATGTTTAAAATGAAATGGTGATGATGTTTAGTGCCTTGAAGGCCGACGGTTAGCATGGGTGGAGTGGTGTAACATCCCGTTTTCCCGTACTTATCTAAAGGTACATACTTAATCATTGTTGCGCTTATAACCCGTTCGTTTATGTGAAGAATTAAATAAAGTATTAATTGATGTGTAAATATATATATATATATATATATATATATATATATATATATATATATATATATATATATATATATATATATATATATATATATATATATATATATATATGTGTGTGTGTGTGTGTGTGTGTGTGTTTGAGAATGCATGCATGTATAAGTTATACATGGGTTTTGATAGCGTCAAGCCTTGTGAGGCTAAAAGTTGAAGTTTAGACGTGTATAGGAAACGAGAACGAAGCGTACAAGTCGAATATTTAATTGTTAGTTTGTTGCCGAGAGAATGGTCAGGCCACGCCTAATGGCGCACCGTGATGACCATTGCCGCGCCACGGCATATCAAACAAACCAGAGTCAGGAGGCATGTTAAGAAGGGCCGAGTTTTCCTTTAAATGTCGCGCCACAGAGAATAAGGTCGCGCCGCGAAAAATAACTAGAATCTGAGTCAGGAGTGAATTAAGACAGCTCGTAAAATACGTTAATTGCCGCGCCGCGACCCACTGGGTAAACTGGTTCCGAATTTTTGTCTTAAAATAAGTGGTTCAAGGGTAAATTCGTCTTTTTACATCTAGATCTGATTGGAGCATTAAATCTCCACCACTTATCTCATTTAATTCATTTCTTTTCCATTTCCTTTCTCCATTTCACTCTCAAACATAAAAACCCATTTAAATTCAAGTGAGATTTGTGAGTGAAGAATTGAGAGTTGATCTTTGGAGCAAGAGTTAAAGTTGTTCTCATTGTTCTTAGCTATAAGAGGATAGTGTTGGTAAGTCCTAACTCCATATTTTGAGTTTTAATTAGTTTATGCTAGGGTTTGGTTCATTTGAAACTTGTAAGACCCATTTGGGGGTAATATGGGTGGATTTGGGTTATATAGATGAAAGGAAACCCTAATTAGCCATAACCTAGGGTTTGGTCTTATGATTTGAGGTTGTAAGTGTTAAATGGTGTTGTTAGTCACTAATACACCTTTAAATTGATGAAAGAAGTGTTAATGGGCAAGTTTGACTCGATTGTGAGTCTAAGTATTTAAAATGGGTCAAATGAGTACTAGTTGACCTAATTGGGTGAAATGGGTATGAAATACCCCAAGTTTGTATTAGTTGAAGTTAGTAGACTTTAATTCACTAGCTTTAGTGATTAAAGTTGAGTCTTGGCCATTTATGGGCGGTTTTGGTGTAGTTGAGCCATTTAATACAAATTGGGTCATTAAATGCTCAAGAGTGAGCAAGGTGGTTAATTCCACTTGTTGTGTATTGAATGTGTACTTATGTATTAGGTACTTTGCTCGAAGCATACGGAAGCATTAAATCATCACCGATGAAAGGACCCGTCCTAATCCATCCGGACGAAGTCCATATCGATTATAAACGATTCACAACAGTTGATTACATCGCGAGGTACTTGAACTCTATATGATACATTTTACAAACATTGCATTCGTTTTGAAAAGACAATCTTTCATTTCATCTAAAGTTGACGAACATGCATACCATTTCATAATATATCCAACTATAATTGACTTAATAATGATCTTTGATAAACTCAACGACTCGAATGCAACGTCTTTTGAAATATGTCATGAATGACTCCAAGTAATATCTTTAGAATGATCAAATGCACAGCGGAAGATTTCTTTCGTACCTGAGAATAAACATGCTTTCAAGTGTCAACCAAAAGGCTGGTGAGTTCATTAGTTTAGCATAAATAATCATTTCATAATTTTAATAGACCACAAGATTTCATATTTCCATTTCTCATAAACATACGTCCCATGCATAGAGATAAAAATATCATTCATATGGATTGAACACCTGGTAACCGACATTAACAAGATGCATATAAGAATATCCCCATCATTCCGGGATCCTCCTTCGGACATGATATAAATTTCGAAGTACTAAAGCATCCGGTACTTTGGATGGGGCTTGTTGGGCCCGATAGATCTATCTTTAGGATTCGCGTCAACTAGGGTTTCTGTTCCCTAATTCTTAGATTACCAGACTATATAGGGTGATACTCGATTTGATAATTCAACCATAGAATGTAGTTTTGATCACTTGTGTCTATTTCGTAAAGCATTTATAAAAGCAGCGCATGTATTCTCAGTCCCAAAAATATATATTGCAAAAGTATTTAAAAAGAGAATAATGAAACTCACCTAATGTATTTTGTAGTAAAAATACATAAGACAACATTGAACAACTGAATAATGTAGGGTTGGTCTCGGATTCACGAACCTATATCATTTATATGTACATTAACACATATACTTGTAATCGAACGAATTTATATATTATTAGTGCTATACTTGATTTTTAAATGATTTATGCTTTTTATTAATAACTTACATATATTTATTTTATATATCCTACTTATAATAATAGAGTTAAATTATATGTATTAGACATATTTTTGTGTAACTAATATTTATTTGGTTAAAATAATATCAACAAATAACCAAAAGTCGTAACATCCTTATAATAATAATATCAGTAGTTATAATAATAATAATACTCATTTTGAAATAATGATAATATTAATAATAGTAAGTAAAAAGTTGTAATATCCTTATAATGATAATAATAACAATACTTACAAGTGTAATAATCACTTTTTAATAATAATAATAATAATGATAATACTAGTAATAATTTTTATGAAAATAAGATTAACAATATGGGCGATAATAATAATGATAATAATAATAATGATAATAATAATACTCATAATAATAATACTTACAAAACTAATAATAATATAAAAGGAGACTACCTTCAAAGCAATCCTAAAAATAAATGCCGTAGCCTGGGCTCGAACTCAAGACCTCTCGTTAACCCAACATAACCCCAACCAATCCTCCATCATTGATTTCCTGATTTATATTATAGAACTAATTTATTTAATCCGAGAATTCCTGTTTCCATTTTATCATGTATCATTTAATTACTTCCAGTATCATATACACCACATCATGGATTGGGCTTAGAATATAGTCTCGGCCCAAATGGCAGGCTTTTGGCCCAACAGCAGACCAATTAGCAGCCCAGTCAAAAATAAAAAATATATAGATGTCCTGATGTAGAATCGAACCAGAGACCTCTCGATTCTCAACCCACCTCCTAAACCATTGAACCGCTCGATACTTTCTGAATTAACTATCACTTTAAATTCTTTTATACTATAATTGCCTTATGCCTTCTTCAAAAACCCATTTAACATTGTCATACTTATTTTTACAGAATCACAACATCATCATTATCTCATGATCATTATTGTAATTTTTCTAATCCTCATCTTAATCTCTAATCATAATCATCCTATCATCATCTTCTCATTATCATCATCATCATGACAACATCATCATCTTAAACACATCGTTCACATCATCATTCATCTTCCTAACATCATCATCATATCAATAACATTTAATATCCTAATTAATCATCGTTAACTATATCAACATCATCTTCGAAATAGTAACAGCGGTATGAACGAATAGATGGAGTTTAATGTTGGGCCGAATTAATAATTGGGTTTAAATAGTTTTTATTGGGCCACGGTTTTCATCTTAACAAACACTAGATCATAGTTTAACACATTTGGATTTTTAAATTGTAATCCAATTATTAATAACAAGTTGACCTGTTGATTGTTCTGTAGCTGCAGCATCACAGATGCAACCTTCTTCGTTGGTCCTTCTCAAACAATAGCAATAAAGCAATAGCAGTAGCGTAAACAGTGACAGTTGGTGGTGTTTTGATGGCGGTTAAAACAAAAGAACAATTGCAACAGCGGACTTGAATCAACCTGGAAAGGAACAGAAGTATAAACAGCTGCAGTTGTAGCGACTGTAATGACTAGATGTGATGGTTGTTCCAGCTGAACTGAATGGAAACCGAGAAAAAAAAATGATCGTAAAGGTGGTGATGATTGTTGGTTCGTGCTACACACCAAAGTAGTAGCAATAAAAGAGATTAATGGAGATGATTTGTGGTGGTGTTTAAACGGATAGTAAAAGCTCAAAAATGATGAGTCTCGTGGTGGCTTGATGGGTTAAGATGAAGGTAGCCACAATCAAAGTGGTTGCGGGTTCTAGTGGTGGTTCAAGGTTTACATGGTTGTTATGGTTCATGGGTTGTCGATAGTATATATAAAGAAGAGATGAGTATATATATATATATATATATATATATATATATATATATATATATATATATTGAAAGACGTGGTTTGTGTTAGGTGATGTTGATCATGGAAAACAAGCAACCAGTATTCTTTTTTTTTTCTTTTGAATTGATTAAGGGATAGTGACAGGTGCATGTAAGTATATCTCTACATATATATATATATATATATATATATATATATATATATATATATATATATATATATAAATAATTAATGATGGTGATTGGAACAATAAGAAAAGCGAGTATTAACAGTGACAATGAATAATTAATAGATATTATGATTCTTGTTACAGTAAACAGAGAAAAGGAATATCAATTGTGGTTATGTGTTGGAAAACAATACGAGTTATAATATATATATAGATAGATATATGGGTGTCATGCAAAGAAGGTAATGAAAAGAACTAGTGATATAAATATTTGTATGTGGGTTCCATTATATTAAATGTTCCATTATATTAAATGTTATGTCTATGATTATATATTTATGTACATGTATATATTATACAAGTGCTAGTGAGGGTGATTTGAAACAGAAAGGAACTTGAGCAGATATATAGTGGGGTGATGGGTGATATTCTTGTTTGCACAACAATAAAATAATAAGGATATAAAGTGATGGTTTTCTACTGCATATATCGATGGAAGCATATATCTAAATGTAAAGATTCTATCTCTAATAATAATTCTAATTTAATAATTAATAATAAAATAATATTATTACTAATCATGAAAGTAAGTGTGCATGAATTAAGGAAACAGTAAGCCATCGTTAATTTGATTTATTCTATCGACAGTTTTAACGGAGTGTGTATCGTGCGAAATTGGTGGCGGATAAAAGTGTTCAGAAAAATCCCATATTTTTAAATTAACTATATTTATTTATTTTAATCATTATAGTATAAAATTCAATCGTAAATTATTAAATAAAAATTAAATTAATTATTCGCTCCCATCCCCCAAGTAAAATATAAAAATTTTTAAAATTAAATAAATAGTTCCTATTTATATTTTTAATAAGTCTATAGCTTATATAACTCATTTTCGGATCACCGTTTATTTTAAAATCAAATAAGTTTAAATTTAACTTGCTTAATATCAATCGAAACATCAAAAGAGTATTAAAATCATTTAATATTTATTTTTAATATACTTTATTTATATAGAGATATATTTTAAATAATAATTATTATAATATCCTATTTTTATTTTATTAATTTTTTTATAACAAAAACATATAATACATCAAATTATATTTCGAATTATTATTTATATATACATACACACATATCTATTTACAATTTGTTGTTCGTGAATCGTCGAGAATGGTCGAAGGTCAATTGAATGTATGAAACAGTTCAAACTTTGGAGACTCAACATAACAGACTTTGCTTATCGTATCGAATTCCTATAAAGATTAAGTTTAAATTTGGTCGGAAATTCCCGGGTCGTCACAACCGAAGTGTTAAAGTGAGTGGAATAATTATATGCGTGCATATATGACGTATTTATTTGTGTAGTATGAGTTGTGAAGTGTCGATGTGTTAAGACACCACTTCTCACGTGGCGAGTGAAGTGTCGATGTGTTAAGACACCACTCGGAAGTGAAGCATCGATGTGTTAAGATGCCACTTCAAGAGATGTAATGAGTGAAGTGTCGATGTGCTAAGACACCACTCGGGGTGAAGTGTCGAAGTGTTAAGGCACCACCCGGGGTGAAGTATCGAAGTGTTAAGATGCCACCCGTAGGGTTAGTGTGCGAAGTGTTAAGTGTACTAATGGTTGTTATGAACTCCGACGGTCCTTTAAATACCGTTCCCTCGTTCGATTGGTTAACCATGGTTGTGTGTGTGTGGATTGTAGCATATTATATTGTTTATACTATATGCTATTGTTATGCTAGCTCGTATGGTGGAAGGTTTAGTATTATACTTGTGATGGTATGATTATTTATATTGCTAGCATGTATGCGGTAAATGCGTAAGTGATTGCAAGTAAGTAGGTTGTATATGTAATAGTATAATTTTTGCACTCACTAAGCATTAGCTTACCCCTCTCGTTGTTTATCTTTTTAGATGCAGATGTGGATAAGGGAAAAGGAGTTGTCAGACACTAGGTGTCCTTTGATGATGTTTGTTGGAGTTTTTGAAGTTGGCCTAGCGTTTTGGGTAGTTTAGCCCCAAACCATGCTCGATGTGTCGTTTGGATTAAAACTGTCATTTTTGAATAGGTCAAATTTGTATCACATTTGTTAATGGCCTTCGTGCCTTTTGTAAAACATTAAACTTGTAGTATGTTCTAATGGAACGTGTGGTATGGTTACATATTTAATTGGCGCGTAAATGTGTATTATAAAAAAAAAATTATCGTATGGAATACGGGTTGGGTTGTTTCAGGTGGGGGGGACCATTTGCTTGGCATGAGTGGTAGTATATGGTGGTGTAGGCACATGTTGGGTGTCATGGAACATAAGGTTAAAATTTTTAAGTAGTAGTACCAAGCATGTTTAATACTTGTCTTATTTACTAATGAGTTTTGTCTTATGTTTCATGGGCTAACTAGTCCATTAATTAGTCCATTAAGTGAGTCCATTAAGTTAAGTAGGTTGGGCCTTTAATAAACTAGGTCCATTAAAGTGTTAAGTCCATTAAAACTAACTAGTAAGCATTAGTAAACACTAAGCATAATTAAGGAACCATAAAGCCAAGTAATTGTCATAAATAAATAACAATTATGTTTACGTAGTCATAATATTCCAATTATGACAAAAGTTTAACGTGCACTAAGTACGTAGCTCGTTTTAAACAATAAGTGACACTAACGTTCGTAAATGCATTCAAGGATTATGTTAAGTAACTAAGTACTTAAAAACACATTGTAAGGCATTAACGAAAGTATTTAACATAATTAATGATCCCAGCAAATAATCTAACTCAGTACGCACAAATACGCAGTTTCGTAAAAGTAATAAATATAATTAAAAGTCAAAAAAGTCGGGTCGTTACAAAAAAGGTGCACGGGCGAGCAAAAAAAAGAAATTCGAGCAAAAATCAAAAACACGGACGAACAAAAAATTCATAGTCGAGCAAATTTTTTTATTTATTTTCTTTGTTCGAATTTTAAAATGTAGAACACATTTTTGTTTGAATATCAGTATTTTTTTTTCGACTACCCGTGTGTTCTACATTTTTTTGTTCGACTATCAAAAATGTAGAACACAAATTTGTTCGCCCGCCTTTTTTTTGTTCGAATATCACGTTTTTTGTTCGAATTGCTCGTTTTTTGTTCGCCCTTGTCCCATTTTTTGCTCGAATTGCTCTTTTTTTGTTCGCTCGTGTCCCATTTTTGCTCGAATTTCCCTTTTTTTGCTCGAATTTCTCTTTTTTGCTCGAATTTCAGTGTCTTTTTGAGTTCTCGGGGTTTTCACACAAAAAAGTTCTTATTTAATCCCTCTACTATATATATATATATATATATATATATATATATATATATATATAATACTAGTTTTGCCTAAATATTAATTGAATCTATTTAATACGCAAATGAATAATGGTAATAAATTAGTGTAACTTGAGAGTTTGATGCTATTTAATAGTTATTCTATACAAATGAAAAATTATATTATAAATAGTAAGGTGAATATTTTTTGAGTAAGAATGAAGTATATAATTACAAATTGTGTATGCAATTTTATTGTGAACAATTAAATTGGGACATCAATATGTTAATTTACCCATTACGATTTACAAATATATGACGTGTTATCGTATGTAATGTACATAAATGAAAAATAATATAGGTACATATCTTGCATACCTTTAAAGTAGTGGCATCTCTTCAAAGGTCAATAGCTAAAGAAACTTCAAAGATGATTTGAAAGACAAAAAACAGAGTTCAAAGTCATCGAGTAGTAAGTAGTAGCATTGGAATCAAGGATTTTGGCAAGATTATAGGCTGGGATTGTGGCGTCTAAACACCCATCCTATCTTCGATCACTACAAGTTTTAAATGAATACAACATCTCTAAACATTCGTGGTATAGGTAATAGAAATTGGCTCGGAAGAATATGTCATAAAGAAAAACCGGTCGTTTTAGCTTTGCAAGAAACCAAATGTAAGCAAGTCGATCAAGGATCGGTAGAATCATTTTGGGGCTCTTCGAATTTTAATTATATTCAAAACAATTAATAGGCTTCTCTAGAGGTATGCTTTTAATCTGATGCTCTAATTCATTTATTTTCAATCAGGCCTTTGATTTAAAATAGCATGTCACGAGGAACTAGGCTATAGTAATTCTGATCGGATGGACTATGCTCAATTCCCGACGCTTTATCCAGTTTAAGGATATAAGCGGCCCATCTTGGATGCAATGCATACATTGGGCGCACGAATAAAGTAACATAGCCATATATCGATAATATCCAACCTTTCTTAACACCTTAGTGTATCACCCAAGTGAGTGGTTATGATTGTGTTTCGAATTCCGTTCTGTCAATGGTTTGGTAAAATCTAAGGGTTTGTAGACAAATTAGAACCTCTGATAGTTCTCAGCCATCCTTAAAGATTTATAAGCTTAGTTTGTATTGTAGTACGTTAAATTCCTATTTATAATTTAAACCAGCCCTTACTTAAATCTACCCATTGAATCCCTTAGTTATCCACCATGTACTACACTTATAGTGGTTCCATAGCTTCTAACCTTGATCATGCTCAAGTGGTCCTATAGTACATCAACACTGTACTCTACTGTTGCAACAGTATTTCCTTGTGTCTTATACTCTTGACCAATGTCTTGATCTAGTCCTACGGTAATTCCCCATGTACTTTATAGTATTTTCGATGGGTTCATACCTTGACTAATGTATAAACATAAATAATTAATTACCTAATAATTGTCGACTTTATAAAAGGTTTCAATCACGTTTATTGGTGGAAGGACGATAATAACGAAGTTTAATATCATAGACAGAAAGCGAGTACGAAAAGATAATTATCCTAACTAACATTATTAAATCATGACAAACAATCAAGCAATTACTCACACATCATGGCAACAAGTATTTCTAATACTAATAAATCACAAACATCGAACAAGAATATTATAATAAATTAACAAAAGAAATGATAGATGTTACCGAATAATGTCGGCAGAATAACACTTGTATTTCTTCATAATATCCTTAGCGTTACAATACTTGATAGCTTCTACTACTAATTACATACTATTCTCCTATTGATCACTAGAGAGCGACAATAGAGAGATAAATATTTTTCTAATCTCTGTACTTTTCTCTCTCTAGAATCTAGAGAGAGAAAACAGAGAGAGAACTAATCTCCTACTGATCACTGGAGAGCGACAATAGAGAGTTGTTTTAAAGAGAGAAGTGAGAAAGTGTGTGTTGAAATGGTGTGATTGAAATGTCCCGTTCTTATTGATTAAAAACGTTCCATATTAATTGATTTCGTTGCGAGGTTTTGACCTCTATATGAGACGTTTTTCAAAGACTGCATTCATTTTTAAAACAAACCATAACCTTTATTTCATAGATAAAGGTTTTAAAAAGCTTTACGTAGATTATCAAATAATGATAATCTAAAATATCATGTTTACACACGACCATTACATAATGGTTTACAATACAAATATGTTACAACAAAATAAGTTTCTTGAATGCAGTTTTTACACAATATCATACAAGCATGGACTCCAAATCTCGTCCTTATTTAAGTATGCGACAGCGGAAGCTCTTAATAATCACCTGAGAATAAACATGCTTAAAACGTCAACAAAAATGTTGGTGAGTTATAGGTTTAACCTATATATATCAAATCATAATAATAGACCACAAGATTTCATATTTCAATACACATCCCATACATAGAGATAAAAATCATTCATATGGTGAACACCTGGTAACCGACATTAACAAGATGCATATTTAAGAATATCCCCATCATTCCGGGACACCCTTCGGATATGATATAAATTTCGAAGTACTAAAGCATCCGGTACTTTGGATGGGGTTTGTTAGGCCCAATAGATATATCTTTAGAATTCGCGTCAATTAGGGTGTCTGTTCCCTAATTCTTAGATTACCAGACTTAATAAAAAGGGGCATATTCGATTTCGATAATTCAACCAAAGAATGTAGTTTCACGTACTTGTGTCTATTTTGTAAATCATTTATAAAACCTGCATGTATTCTCATCCCAAAAATATTAGATTTTAAAAGTGGGACTATAACTCACTTTCACAGATTTTTACTTCGTCGGGAAGTAAGACTTGGCCACTGGTTGATTCACGAACCTATAACAATATATACATATATATCAAAGTATGTTCAAAATATATTTACAACACTTTTAATATATTTTGATGTTTTAAGTTTATTAAGTCAGCTGTCCTCGTTAGTAACCTACAACTAGTTGTCCACAGTTAGAGGTACAGAAATAAATCGATAAATATTATCTTGAATCAATCCACGACCCAGTGTATACGTATCTCAGTATTGATCACAACTCAAACTATATATATTTTGGAATCAACCTCAACCCTGTATAGCTAACTCCAACATTCACATATAGAGTGTCTATGGTTGTTCCGAAATATATATAGATGTGTCGACATGATAGGTCGAAACATTGTATACGTGTCTATGGTATCTCAAGATTACGTAATATACAATACAAGTTGATTAAGTTATGGTTGGAATAGATTTGTTACCAATTTTCACGTAGCTAAAATGAGAAAAATTATCAAATCTTGTTTTACCCATAACTTCTTCATTTTAAATCCGTTTTGAGTGAATCAAATTGCTATGGTTTCATATTGAACTCTATTTTATGAATCTAAACAGAAAAAGTATAGGTTTATAGTCGGAAAAATAAGTTACAAGTCGTTTTTGTAAAGGTAGTCATTTCAGTCGAAAGAACGACGTCTAGATGACCATTTTAGAAAACATACTTCCACTTTGAGTTTAACCATAATTTTTGGATATAGTTTCATGTTCATAATAAAAATCATTTTCTCAGAATAACAACTTTTAAATCAAAGTTTATCATAGTTTTTAATTAACTAACCCAAAACAGCCCGCGGTGTTACTACGACGGCGTAAATCCGGTTTTACGGTATTTTTCGTGTTTCCAGGTTTTAAATCATTAAGTTAGCATATCATATAGATATAGAACATGTGTTTAGTTGATTTTAAAAGTCAAGTTAGAAGGATTAACTTTTGTTTGCGAACAAGTTTAGAATTAACTAAACTATGTTCTAGTGATTACAAGTTTAAACCTTCGAATAAGATAGCTTTATATGTATGAATCGAATGATGTTATGAACATCATTACTACCTTAAGTTCCTTGGATAAACCTACTGGAAAAGAGAAAAATGGATCTAGCTTCAACGGATCCTTGGATGGCTCGAAGTTCTTGAAGCAGAATCATGACACGAAAACAAGTTCAAGTAAGATCATCACTTGAAATAAGATTGTTATAGTTATAGAATTTGAACCAAAGTTTGAATATGATTATTACCTTGTATTAGAATGATAACCTACTGTAAGAAACAAAGATTTCTTGAGGTTGGATGATCACCTTACAAGATTGGAAGTGAGCTAGCAAACTTGAAAGTATTCTTGATTTTATGTAACTAGAACTTGTAGAATATATGAAGAACACTTAGAACTTGAAGATAGAACTTGAGAGAGATCAATTAGATGAAGAAAATTGAAGAATGAAAGTGTTTGTAGGTGTTTTTGGTCGTTGGTGTATGGATTAGATATAAAGGATATGTAATTTTGTTTTCATGTAAATAAGTCATGAATGATTACTCATATTTTTGTAATTTTATGAGATATTTCATGCTAGTTGCCAAATGATGGTTCCCACATGTGTTAGGTGACTCACATGGGCTGCTAAGAGCTGATCATTGGAGTGTATATACCAATAGTACATACATCTAAAAGCTGTGTATTGTACGAGTACGAATACGGGTGCATACGAGTAGAATTGTTGATGAAACTGAATTAGGATGTAATTGTAAGCATTTTTGTTAAGTAGAAGTATTTTGATAAGTGTCTTGAAGTCTTTCAAAAGTGTATGAATACATATTAAAACACTACATGTATATACATTTTAACTGAGTCGTTAAGTCATCGTTAGTCGTTACATGTAAATGTTGTTTTGAAACCTTTAGGTTAACGATCTTGTTGAATGTTGTTAACCCATTGTTTATTATAACAAATTAGATGTTAAATTGTTATATTATCATGATATTATGATATATAATATATCTTAGTATGATGTATATACAGTTAAATGTCGTTACAACGATAATCGTTACATATATGTCTCGTTTCGAAATCATTAAGTTAGTAGTATTATTTTTACATATGTATTTCATTGTTAATACACTTAATAATATATTTACTTATCATTTAAAATAATTAACCAAGTGTATCAATATCTTAATATGATTCATATGTACCTAGTAAGACGTTGTTATAACGATAATCGTTATATATATCGTTTTCGAGTTTCTTAAATTAATAGTCTCATTTTTCTGTATATAACTCATTGTTAAAATACCTAATGAGATACATACTTATAATAAAAACATGTTAACTATATATATAACCATATATATGTCATCGTATAGTTTTTACAAGTTTTAACGTTCGTGAATCACCGGTCAACTTGGGTGGTCAATTGTCTATATGAAACATATTTCAATTAATCAAGTCTTAACAAGTTTGATTGCTTAACATGTTGGAAACATTTAATCATGTAAATATCAATCTCAATTAATATATATAAACATAAACATGGAAAAGTTCGGGTCACTACAGTGATGAAGCCCCCATTTATAGAAAATGCTTGATGGCAAAGTTGTAAATAAGTTGGCTGAAAAACCCCTGGCAAGTGGGACGGCATGCAGGATTTTTGCTGAAAAATGGGTGGCAAACGGTTGGCATGCCGTTTTTCATACTGGCAAGCCGTATTGGCAGGCCGTTTTTCAAGGCCGTATGCCAAGGCAAGCCGTTTTTGGTGCCCGGATGCTGGCAGGCCGTTTTTCATACTGGAAAGCCGTATGGCAAGCTGTATGCTGGATCGTAACTTGTCTTTCACCGTTTTCGCTCTATAATCTTCGTTTTAGCTCCGTTTCTGACGATTCTTGCACCCACGCGTCGTAATTAAATATCTTACAACATGAGATTAAGTAAATAAACTTTTCCAAAAATTATGAAATAAGTTATTTAAACGCGAGTTAATCGTCTTAGCCGGTTTTACTCGTTTTTCCCCGTTTTCACCCGTTTTTAGTGATTCTTGAAACATAGCCTTTGTAATTACTAAATCTACTAAATTAACCAACAAAGTGATTATTTTGGCGATAAAGTTTGGAACTTTATGGTTTTAGGGCTCAATATCGGGGGTAAAAACATGACTTTTTGGCTGATATCAGATGTCAATATTGAGCTTTATATTTCAGACAAATTGATTAATAACTTTTTTTTTATTTTTTTTTGCAAAAAAAAAATATATATAGTAGAGATTAAATGAGTAATTACCTAGGTTAACATTTTGTTAAAAGACTTAATTAAGCTCTTGGTCCCTAAAGTTTTATCTTTTTTTTTCATCATTGTCCCTAAAGTATTTTTGTTTCATCCTAACCCTTAAAGTTATGATATGGTTTCATTTAGGTCCCCAGTTAACGGATTGAGTTAACGACAGTTAACCATGGGAAACTAAATGAAACCATATCATTACTTTAAGGGTTAGAATGAAACAGAAATACTTTAGGGACAAAAATGAAACAAAAATACTTAAGGGACAAGGATGAAACAAAAATACTTTATGGACAATGATGAAAAAAATGTAAAACTTTAAAGACTAACGGCGTAATTAAATCAAGCGGGAACGACAATTTAGGGAAATAAATAACTAGTGAAATGACCCGTGGAACCACGGGTTTGTTTTAATGAAACTGTTTAATGATATGTTTTAGGTATTAAGTGAACGTAAATGCTAAAGTCATTTAGTTTAATGACACGTGAAACCACAGAGTCCGACTAAGAAACTCGTCAGCTGAAAATTTCAACAAACACCTAAAATGCATATAAATAATCAACATCCAATCATAAGAGATAATATTGGTTGTCATTTTTATTTTAAAAGTGTTTAAAATATTAATTTAGAACTTGTTTCCTTCTGTCTAGCTTTTATACATTCTAGTACTCAATTCAAAATAATTAATTAAAATAATTCAAAATTAATTTTAATAATTAAAATAGTTATTAATAAGATTTAAAAATAATAATTAATTAAAATAATTCAAAATTATTTAATTTTAATAATTAAGATAATTATTAATAAGATTTAATAATAATAATTAATTAATAAGATTTAATTTTAATTCAAAATTATTTAGATTAATGACATCACCCACCATGCTTAGATTTTTTTTCTTTTGGTTTTTGATTTTTTTTAACAAAAGAATTAACCTAATAATGACATCATCATTATAGGATTTTAATAGAAACTATAGATTACTCCATACTTGCTTATATACGGGGATATCAACCGTAAAGGTGCATGAGTGGTATTTGGTCTGTTAAAGGTTGTTGGCTCTTTGCTTGCGCAACAACTCCCACCTGGTATGCCTTTTGAGTTCTTTTTATCAATGTCTTTCGACTCTATTATCTGAGGCAACAACAAACGTCAATTTATTGGCGACTTGACTGCCGCTTAGAGCCTAGATTGAATCTCGGACATGCTTAAAAACCCATAAAAATTTGATCCCTAAAGTATTTTTGTTTCATCCTTGTCCTTAAGTATTTTTGTTTCATTCTAACCCTTAAAGTAATGATATGATTTTATTTAGGTCCCCATGGTTAACTGCCGTTAACTCAATCCGTTAACCGGGGACCTAAATGAAACCATATAATAACTTTAAGGGTTAAGATGATACAAGAATACTTTAGGGACAAGGATGAAAAAAAGATAAAATTTTAGGGACCAAGGACTTAATTAAATCTTGTTAAAATATGAAGCGATAACTTTTGTTAACGAGATGTGGATGCCTCTCCAACCCCTCCAACTTCAAAACCACACCCTCACAAACCATAGTTTCATGCAACCAATCTCACTCAATTCTTGGAGAAGTTGCTTCATGTCCACTCCACTAATGATATCATTAGTAAACTAGATTTAAGCTATATTTATGTTGTACTTATATTATTATATATACAAAGTACTTGGTAATTAAGCTAAGCTATAATTAAACTATAGCTTATGATTTATATGTAAATTTATTTATTCCACGGGTTTATATGTATAAAAATCATACTCCGTACTTTATTTTAAGAGTTCTTATACTTTTATATACGAGTAGTTCTATATGTATTGTAGTTCTCGTTTGAATGTAACATATAAATATAATACTTATACTACGTGTTTTGTATATGATAATAAATACCCGCAAAAGGATAAGATCGATAAGAACAAAAGGTTAAAATTGGACCTACTACACCAACTACTCGAGACTCTCACGAGCCTAACCAGCTACTCCCAATAAATGTCGTGACCCGAAAAGACTAACTCCAAAAACCCAAATTTTCCATTCTTTCGATTAAATCTCATTTATAAATAAATTTATAAATTATAGTACCATTTTACTTTCTTGGTTCGAGTTTCAAATCATTTTCACACCAATTACCTTTTACTCTTTAGGATATATATATATATATATTTTTTAAAAGCGATTGGGATCACCCGATGGGGACTAAACCACCCGTTGCGATCATCTCCCGTTTCGACTATGTCGATGCAACGATAATAACCCCGCCCCCATCGCTGCCCGGGAGGAAACCTTGAAACTGATCCAAGGGCACGACCAAGTAAAACCCCCATCCCCTTTACCCCCCAAACAATATGGGAAAGGTGTCATGGGTGGATACTTCATGACAGAGATAAAATTGTGTTTTTAATATGCAGCCAACGGGGTCAAACTCCTGAGCTCCCCTAAAGGAGGCAGGCCACCAACCGCTGAACCACATCACAACTTCCTCTTTAGGATATTTCTGAACAGATTTTGAAGACGAGTTTAAAAACCATTATTCAACAAATCAAGATTAAGCACCAAAAGAGAAACAACAACAACAACAACAACAACAACAAAAAAAAAAAAAACCCAATACCACATGAGTGGTGTATGGGGGAGGTGAGATGTAGACAATCCTGCCCCTATCCGAGAATAAAGACAAGTCATTTCTTCACTCAGAGTGAAACACTCTCAAAAGTAGAGAAAGTCATCCCTCTCTCTATTCGACGGATAAAGAGATTGCTTCCGAGAGGACCTCCGACCTTTAAGTAGGAAAAAGTTTTTTTTTAAAAATAAAAAATAATAAAATAAAAAAAGTAGACGCCATAAAAATGGTAGAATCAAGTTTCCATGAGTTTTAAATCTGCCTGGAATTTAATTTAAGCTCTAAGAGTCAGTCAAGTCACCAAAAGAGAAAAAGAAAAAGAATGATGATATTACAACTCGTTATTTGATATATATATATTTTTATATAAAACTAAAGAGTGAAGCGAACATGGTATGTGTGATCTACGAAACATTATGATGTGACTCGTATAAAAATTGAGAATTAGATTATTTAATTATTATATCGTAAATTAATAATATATCATTGGAACATATAAATTTACTATTCACGAGAATTTTTATTGCTAAAGGGTATTTTAGTCCTTTTACTTATTAGATATTTATCACCTCTTTGTCATTTCTTCCCCTATCACCCATACCTAATTTCTCTCTAGATGCTTCTGGCGATTTCCTTCTTCTTCAAGCAATTCCATTTGCTTCCTACCAATATACTCCCGGAAGGTTCAAACATTTTGGCGCCACCATCGTCTCCACCGTCACCAAACATCGTCTTCATCGCTACCACTTTCTCCGCCTGCATCACTGTCTCCATGCCATCCCTGAAGCTGCAAAGCGTTATTTGTTTTATTTTTAATCAATAGTGTTTAACAAATTAAAATACTTATTAATTTATTACAATTTGAGATATTCTCAAAACGTAAAAGTGAAAAAAAAATGTTACTGAAACAAAATGTGAGTGATATTTTTTAGTTCTCGCCCATTTTCCACCAGAAATTTGAGGGTTAATTTAGGACAATTTGTATATATATTTCATGATTAATTCGTGTAGTGGTGTGTATGTGTATGTGTGTGTTAGTTTGCCTTTAAAAACTCATTATTAGATTATTGTATTGTATTATCAAACATCACAAACAAATACACAGTATAACACGTTTTGCTAGAGCTAAATATCTAATTTTAATAATCTAAAACACACTATCAATTTTCATAATTTAATTTAACACCCCCACAACACAATTATTGATATATTATTTATTATACCAAATATCCGGTCTACCAATATTCAATTTATCGAATTTGAGGTTGTAAGTTCGAATTGTGTGATAGTCTATTTGTAACTAGGTGTGTGTTTGCCGTTGACAATGAATATTAAGTTTGAGATTTTCTAACGAACAACACTTAAAGAATATGTAGTTATTGTGTATAAAAGTAGTATACTGAATACAAGACGATAAGACTATAAGAGCATTGCTAACAACAATGTTAAACATCCTCCAATAACTAGCTAATGTTTGGCACTCTTGACAGCGAATCGCCAAAGTTCCGTCAATGGTATTTCGCCTTCCATTTCGTTGATGTTAAGCATTTTTCATCAGAGATGAAATTGTTGTAAATACTTGTACATTTTGTTTTAAATTTGTACTATGATTTAATTAATTAATTTGTAATGTTTGAGGAAGAATGTGTGGTTAGGAGTAATATGTGATGAGTTAGTGAAAGTAAAGAAATATGAAATAAACAGATGTGTTTTTAATGTGACAATGTGTTAATTAGAAGAAATGCGTCACTATTGAGAATGCTCTAACTATTGATTAAAATAAAATATATAATTGCCAAGAACAAAACCTTTATGCATCTTAACGATAACGCTTACTCAAAATTTCATTAACCAGTACTCCGTAATTTATAATTTATAATGTATAATGTGACATAATTTAAAAGTTCATTCACACGGTTGTATTTATTAATCAAGAATCAAGATTGACAATTTGCATTTTGTTTCATCATTACATTATGGAGTCCATTACAGCAAAAATTAAACAAAACTCACTATCATTGGCTCAATGAAAAACATAAATTCAACACTATATTTTTTTCCTCTTTTTTAAATCAAGAAAATCCAGCGAGTGAGAGAGAGAAAAAACAAAGAGTTGATCTGCACCACCAACGGAACGATTCAACAGCATTCTTTCCCGGTGAAACAATTCCTGGTTTTTAGGGTTTACTAATCCAACAAAAAAGAAAATAGCTTTTTTTCAATCATACACATTTTCCAATTTGCCATCTTTTGTCTAGGGTTTGTTTGTTCTTGGGGTTTGGCTGCAAATAGATCTGCAAAATTGGGGTTTTCTTTACAATAAAGAGAACAAAAGGGTGAAATTTGTGAGAAATTGGAAAGAAAGAAAAAAAAAGGTGAAATTTTTAAAAAGTGTGATATCAGATTATCAGGTCTTCTGAGAGTGTAGAAGAAGATCTGAATAATGAGTGCATCAAGATTCATAAAATGTGTTACAGTTGGTGATGGGGCTGTTGGAAAGACTTGTCTTTTGATATCTTACACCAGCAACACTTTCCCCACGGTAATTGTTACTTTTTTATTATTATAAAATTTCCCTTTTATTTGTTGATATATTCTTGATATTAATTTGATTGTTAATGTATGTGATGGTTGTCAAAGATTTTTTTGCTATTTCGAATGATTCTTGTATACTGTGAAACTTTTATGAAGAAAAATAGGGGAATCTTGTATGATTGATATACTTTTTGGGTAATAAAAAAGATGATTTATTTTGTTATTCTTGTTGATATATCTTTGGGTTGATTCCTATATAAAATTATAAAACTAGGATTTGGATGATGAAGTTGGTTTGATGCTTTCTTGATAAAGATTGTGACTTTGAGTAAATTAGTTTGTTATTATTGTTCTTGATCTTATTGGTTGAAAGCTTTAATGCTATTTTTGTTGATTTCTATCTAATTTGTGCAAATGGACGATCTGTATATGATTGACCAAATTTGCTTTAATGTTTTTTGATGATAAAGATGATGAGTTTTGCTTGTATTTTCTCGAGTTCATGATTGGTAAATGTTGACATATATGATAAGTATTATCTCATCCTTGTTCTACTGATAAACAAATTATCACTAGTATTTGGTGGATTAAGTGTAACACATGAGCATTATTCCTGTTTGTGTTTTTATTCTCCCATTTTAGGTATCAAATTTATTTCAACTTTAATTTGGAACTCTAGATAATACAAATTACATGTCTATAACAAAGACCATGTTAAATTGAGATGGAAAAGTTAAGATTTTTGCAATGTTTACTCATTTGGTGATTGATCATATGTGAGTTAGACCAGAAACTGTTATGTAGTTAAATTCACCATTTCTTTCATGTGATAGAAGCTAAGCATGTTGTTGATTTATCTGTAAACAGGATTACGTCCCAACTGTATTTGATAATTTCAGTGCCAATGTCGTTGTCAATGGCAGCACGGTTAATCTAGGCTTGTGGGACACTGCTGGTAACCTTTCAGAACGTTTATTTATTAAATAAAAATAATAATTATTATTTAATACGTTTGTTGATCTTACATTTTTTTTGAAACAGGACAGGAGGATTATAACAGATTAAGACCGTTGAGTTATCGTGGAGCAGATGTTTTCATTTTGGCATTCTCACTCATTAGCAAGGCCAGCTATGAAAATGTTTCTAAGAAGGTGCGTAACATTGTCAATTGTTACGAGTTTAAAAACGATTTTGATAATTTGGACGGACTTTTGTCATATACATTTTTGTATATTAACAGTGGATTCCAGAGTTGAAGCACTACGCCCCCGGTGTCCCAATTGTTCTCGTTGGGACAAAACTCGGTGAGTTTTTCATGAACATGTCAATCTTTCTTAACCCTTTCATTCTTACGATAATTTTTGTGATTTGGATTATACTATATGATTTGTTTATGAAACAAACAGTCAAAATCATTGTATTTTTTTTAAATCGCTAAAGTATTTGCAATAGTTACATGACCCACATTCAAATCTTGTTTTAAATGGTTTGTAGATCTTCGCGATGATAAGCAGTTCTTTGTGGACCATCCTGGTGCAACTCCCATTACTACTGCGCAGGTGCTTTACTATTGTAATTCTTATGAAAAAAACTTGAAATATTTGAATTTATAATTGTAATTGTAAATATAAATATAAATATAATAATAATTAGTAATAATAATACTTATTATAGGGAGAAGAATTGAAGAAGACTATCGGAGCTCCCGAGTATGTTGAATGTAGTTCGAAAACACAGCTAGTAAGTTGAAGTTCACGTTGATTTACATGATTTTAATCCCCTTATGGATAGATCAATTTGGGTCATGGGTCGAATGGGTAGAAGTTACCCATAAGTCTAACATAATCCCTAAATTTTCTTAAATCATGACATTCTAATCATCTAATCATTAGTTTATTATCATAAAGGTATTGGTTTTTGTAGAAGTAGTTAACTTACATATGTATGAAGTTTTAAAAATGGACTTTTAAAGGTTCCATTGAAACATGTTACCATGCTTAAGGATTTTGTTGATGCTAAATAAAGTGTGGTGTTGTTTTATGCAGAACGTGAAGCAAGTTTTTGACGCTGCCATTAAAGTCGTTCTGCAGCCTCCAAAGACAAAGAAAAAGAAGGGAAAGGGTCAAAAGGCATGTTCGATATTGTAATCAACTAAAAGATTAGAACCAAAATGAGAAACCTAGCTGTATTTCAATGCTTTATGCCCTAATCTTGTCAAGGATTCATTTTCATATGTTCGTTGATTTTTATTGTGATCTGATCTTTTAAGTACTCGAAGATCGTAACGTACTAATCCTGTAGTTTGTCAAGAATTCGTAATCCAATGCTTTTTCTCTTTTGTTCTTGCTCCATCGATCTAAATTGATTCAGAGATTAATCAATTTGAGTGACAAGCTCCATCGATCTATATTGTTATTGTTACTAACTATTAAACAATATAGTACATATTTTATGCTATTTGTGCAGGCATAAAAACCTTCTTATATCCTAGTGGTACATTGGTACACTAGTAAAGAGATCCAAAACATTGTCACTTCTATCTCTCATATTTCTTTTGAGCATAGTAAATAATAATATCAAAGTGACATCTCGCTAAAAAGGAAATCACTCAAAAAGGTAAATTGCAAGTGCCAACAGAAACTAACACATGATGAGATTTCATATCTTCAAACAAGAGTTTCACAAGAACCTTGTGGTTTATGTATCTATAAATCTATAATCATCAGTGATGCCAAACTTGCTGGTTTTAATTTGCATTGATCAGCTTGAGCCTTGCTGATGGCATATTCTCTAATATTGTCATGTTGTTGCTGTATGAGGACGAAGCTTCTGAATATTATGTAATCAAAGATCAAGCACAATGATTGAAATAATGTCATACATGAAATTTACTACCTGATTATTTTTTGAATATAGAAGCAAAAGTTTCACATCTAAAAATCAATGTCGAATGATGTTATTCATAATCGTAGGATGAAAAAGCATAGATTAGATTCAATGGGTTTGGTCCACACTTGACAACAAAGGAGGGGGATTTAAGGGTCATTCGAGTGTAACTCTCCGGTTCGGTGTACCGTGAATAACCCCTTAGGAGATCAAGATCTCGGCAGGGGTGGTTAATGTAGTGACCCGAACTTTTCAATGTTTATATATTAAATGAATTTGATATTTATATGATTAAATGTTTCCAACATGTTAAGCAATCAAACTTGTTAAGACTTGATGAATTGAAATAAGTTTCATATAGACAATTGACCACCCAAGTTGACCGGCGATTCACGAACGTTAAAAACTTGTAACAACTACATGATGATATATATATGGATATATATATATAGTTAACATGAGATTATCATAAGTAAGTATCTCACTAAGTATATTAACAATGAGTTATATACATAAAAATGAAACTACTGAGGTAAAGAAACTCGAAACGATATATATAACGATTATCGTTATAACAACGTTTTAATTAAAATAAATACATATGTATTGTATTAAGATATGAACACACTATGTTTAACATGATAAAATGATAATTAATTATATTATTAAGTGTATTAACAATGAACTACACAAGTAAGATGAGACTACAAACTTAAGGATTTCGAAACAATATATATATGTAACGATTATCGTTGTAATAGTATTTTAAACATATATATATATATATATATATATATATATATATATATATATATATATATATATATATATATATATATATATATATATATGATATTAAGATATATTCATACGCCATATTATCATGTTAACATAACAATTTAACATCTCATTTAAGTATAATAACAATGGATTAATTACATTTAACAAGATCGTTAACTTAAAGGTTTCGAAACAACACTTACATGTAACGACTAACGATGACTTAACGACTCAGTTAAAATGTATATACATGTAATGTATTAAGATATATTAGTACACTTTTGATAGACTTCAAGACACATATCAAAATACTTCTACTTAACAAAAATGGTTACAAATACATTTCCATTCATTTTCATCAACAATTCTACTCGTATGCAATCGTATTCGTACTCGTACAAGACACAGCTTCTAGATGTATATACTATTGGTATATACACATAATAATTCAGCTCTTAGCAGCCCATGATGAGTCAACAAACATGTGGAACTAACAATTAGACAACTAGCAAGACTTATGAGCAAGAAAACAAAACAAGAACTCCTTTTAACCTCACTCACCCTTCACCACTCACCACCCACTCCATTTCACTTTCAATTCTCTTTCTAATTCTCTCTAAACACACACACACACTCTCAAGAACGAAATTTCCAGTAAACTAATCATCATCTTCATCAAAAATTACTTCAAGAATCAAGCTATAATCATCATAGGAAGAACACTTCAAGAACACTTCGAAAATCCTTTCAAGTTTACTAGTTTACTTTCAAGCTTTCTAATCCATTCCAAGTAATCATCTATGATCAATAAACCTTTGTTATTTACAGTAGGTTATCTTTCTTATTCAAGGTAATATTCATATTCAAACTTTGATTTGATTTCTATAACTATAAACTATCTTAATTCGAGTAAAAATCTTACTTGAACTTGTTTTTGTGTCATGATCCTACTTCAAGAACTTTCAAGCCATCCAAGATCCTTTGAAGCTAGATCATTTCATGTCACTTCCAGTAGTTTTACCTACTAAACTTGAGGTAGTAATGTGTAGAAACCCGTCTTAATCCATCCGGACGAAGTCCATATCGATTATAAACGATTCACAACAGTTGATTACATCGCGAGGTACTTGACCTCTATATGATACATTTTACAAACATTGCATTCGTTTTTGAAAAGACAATCTTTCATTTACATCGAAAGTTGATGGCAATGCATACCATTTCATAATATATCTAACTATAATTGACTTAATAATAATCTTGATGAACTCAACGACTTGAATGCAACGTCTTTTGAAATATGCCATGAATGACTCCAAGTAATATCTATAAAATGAGCAAATGCACAGTGAAAGATTTCTTTCCTACCTGAGAATAAACATGCTTTCAAGTGTCAACCAAAAGGTTGGTGAGTTCATTAGTTTAACATAAATAATCATTTCCATCATTTTAATAGACCACAAGATTTTCATTTTCAGTTCTCATAAATAAACGTCCCATGCATAGAGACAAAAAAAATATCATTCATATGGATTGAACACCTGGTAACTGACGTTAACTTAATGCATAGAATATCCCCAAAACAAAACCTCTCGTCTGTATAATAATCTCGAAGTACTAAAGCATTCGTACCCCGAATGGAACTTGTCAAGGTCCATAGATCTATCTTTAGGATTCGTGTCAATCAGGGGCCATTTCCCTAAATTCTTAGGTTACCAGACTTGAAGGGCGATATTCGGTTAATAATCCAACCATAGAATGTAATTTTTAAGTACTTGTGTCTATTTCGTAAAATATTTATAAAAGCAGCGCATGTATTCTCAGTCCCAAAAATGTAAAGAGTAAAAGGGAGCAAATGAAACTCACCATACTGTATTTTGTAGTAAAAATACATATAACGACATTGAACAAGTATAGAGTTGGCCTCAGATTCACGAACCTATATCATATATATATATATATATATATATATATATATATATATATATATATATATATATATATATATATATATATATATATATATATATATATATATATATATATATATATATATATATTAACACATATAATTAACATGTAATAATAATCAAATCTGTTTGTATATAATAATTATATATTACTTATTTAAAATAGTACTGTAATATTTATATAGTTATTATATATGTATTTGATATATTTTTATATAAATAACTTTTTGGTTTGTTAAAATAATGACTTTACTAATACTAAAATAGTGTTAATAATAATATTAATTAGTTTTAACAATGACAATACTAATTTTGATAATAATACTAGTCATTTTATTTATAGTAATAATAATGATAATAATAATATATTAAAATAATGATCCTTATAATAATGATACTTTTGATGATATTTTTAAAAATGAAAATTTTAATTATAATGATAACTTTAATAAAAATATTACTTTTAATAATAATATTCATTTTAATGATAACGATAATATAAATTATGAATATGTTAACAATACTAATGATAATAATAATAACAATAATAATAATAAAAATTTTAAAATACAACCTTTGAAGAACAAGCTTTTAAAAATATAATGCCACTGCCCGGACTCGAACCCATGACCTCCCGCTATACCAACAACCCCTTAACCATTACATTGTTGCAGCTTTTCTGTTTTAAATCGACGCCTAAAAAATATATAACCAGTATTCGTTTCTTTTGTTTCATTTGCTTTCTCATAAGACCCGGCCCAACGATATGTCTAAGACCAATTAATAGTTAATGGCCCAAAGGAAACTCGATGTAAAAACAATCCGGTAGGTTATCTGGTAGCTTAAGAATATAGTAGGAACAGAAACACAACAGTACGCAGTCATCATCATCGTCTTTATCGCGATTATCATCACCATCATCATCAAACAGATAAATCAAATGGTAATTATGGATGAATAGCAGGTCAATCAATTCGTCATCAACCTCGTTCACTTCATCATCGATAATCATCATCCTCCGTCAACCGATTAAATAGTCGATTCATCAATTGATGATATAGGTAATTTGTTCTATAATTTTATTTTAATTTTCTTCATCCCTCAATAAATTTTCAACGTTTATAATTGGGTCGAACACGATCAGTAACGGTAGAAAGGTTTTAATTCGATATTTTGTATTTTTGTCAAATTCCCTAATTCGATTTTATGGACTGCTGTTTGACTACAGGGTTGGAGGATTTGAATGTGTTCTGCTATTTCGTCCAGATAACGTCAACAATTTGATGATGGATGCTTGAAGGTACACTTCTATCTGAGGTTAGGGATTAGGTTGGATTTTTGTGATCGTTCGAATGGTAACAGGAAGTAGCAGGTTTATGATTTTGACAGGACATAAATTATAGTGTAAAGAAAAATGGTAATATGCTATGGTGATGATTGTATGATAGTTTAATACCTGAAACAGAAAACGATATGTATCTGCAGTCGCAGTTGCATTCTTATGGTGTAGTTTTTCGAAAAAAAAATAGAAAGGAAACAGGAACAGTAGCAACAAAAGTATTCGATGGTTTGCAGGTGTGTTTGATTCTTTGTTTGTCATGAATAGAAACAACAATTAAGCTGCAACAGTGTTCTCAATTAGGAGTTTAAAGCAGCAGCCACCAGTAGTTGCAGTTGTCGGTCGAGTATGATGCAGGAACGATAATAATAGGTGATCAAAGTGAAAGTGATATGGTGATTCTTGTTTTTGGACCGAAACAGATATAGGAAGATGGTAATGGTGATGATATGGGTGGTGATCAGGTAGGGTTTTTGGGCTGAACCGAACAGGAACAAGATAATAGCAGTTCAATATAGTTTTGTGGTGTTTGATAGTTTGATAACGCGTACCGTAATTAATCAGTGATATTGAATGCGTGTTGCAGGTTTAATGGTGGTTGCTATTTGAAAACAGAAAAATAAAGCGATGGTGTTTTGTTTGGCTTGGTTCAAACCGAAACAGAAATAATAGTAGTTGTAACAATTGAATAATAGAAAAATGTTGTAGGTTGAGGTGGTTAGTGATGGTTGTTAATGGTGATAATGGTTGATCACAGAAGCCATTTACCTCTCGCATATATATATAAGTTTATAGATATAATATGTAATATTGTATAATATATTAATAGATATAGTATAGTAATTAGTAATACTAATAATAATGGAAATAGGTGGTGGTCATATATGAAAAGGAAAGGAAACAGAAAGCTAAAATGTAACATGGTTTGTCAAAGAAGAAAGTGAAAGGTGATTACATGGGTTCGATAGAAACAACATAACAGAGACCATTCCTCATTCATATTTGCATATGCTATCTATATATATAATATAATATATATGTGTGATAGTGGGAATGAAAAGAATGGAAATAATTGAGAGTAGATGGTTTCAATCAATTCACGGACGTATAGTAATCTCAACACAATAATATCAACTAGTGTTCTTAATTCAATGATACGCATTGTAAATGCTTTTAGGTGATAGATACAATTGAAATTCACGGATCCTAACAAACTAAAGTAACAATATAATATAATAATAATCTAAATATAAAACGTGTAAATTGTTAGCCGTCGTCTACTATTTCATTTACAGACTGAAATTCGTGCTCCGTTGATAAATCAGTGGCGGACTAAAAGTTCTCAGAAAATCCCAAATTTTTATAGTAATTATCTTTATTTATTTCAGTCATTATGGTATAAAATTCGATCCTAATTTATTAAACAAAAATTACATCAACTGTCCCTCTCAATTCTGGGTAAAATATAAAAAAGTGATAAAATTAAATAACTAGATCCTAAATACATTTTTAATTAACACGTATATATTATATCGAAACAAAATACGTTCATGTAAAGTATTATATATCTAATACTTTGTTAACGTTTTCAATTAACACGTATATATTATATATACATATCTATATACACATAAATGTTCGTGAATCGTTGAGCACAGTCAAAGGGTAATTGATTACATGAACATAGATTTCAAAACTTTCGAGACTCAACATTACAGATTTTTCTTATCGTGTCGGATTCATATAAAGATTAAAGTTTAAATTTGGTCGGAAATTCCCGGGTCATCACAGTACCTACCCGTTAAAGAAATTTCTTCCCGAAATTTGAATGAGGTGGTCATGGCTAACAATAAAAATATTTTCATGACGAATATGAGTTGATAAATAGAGTTTTATCATCATTGAGTAATATGGATAAAACAATTCGATTACACGAAGAGTATAAGTGAAGCTATCGTAAGAGAGTGAAATGAGTATATGTATATTCGTTTTAACCGATGACGTAGTTATGATTGATTTTCGGAATTCATGGAATTTAAAGGAAATCTTCGTAATAAGATTTGGTTCTTCGGTATTCAAGGAGATTAGGATCCGCTTTAAATGCGATCATCTGTTTTGATTGCTCTGTCGGATATTTTACTATAAATTCACCCCCGTCGTTTCCTTATTTCCACAGCTCACACCTTCCATTCTTTCTCCCTTGATTCATACTTTAAAACATTCATCAATATGCTCCATCCCATTCTGATCCTTGATATCCTCTTAACTTTCATATCTGTCATTCTTCTCTTTCATCTACCACCGGAGGATTTTATTTACTTCTACTATTATCTTGGGGTTATAGTGTTATTAATTTTCTCGTGTCTTTACGTTGCAATACGTATTGATATACACGGTTTGTAACTTATGTGTTGTTGTCGAGATTTATATATTTCCTTAGTTTTCGAAGTCCATGCTTCTGTTTCCTATAATCATTGTCATCCACAGTTAGTGCCCTCTCCTATTTGCTGCGGTTTATACCCCCAATTTACACTTCGAAATTTCATTCTTTTGTTTCCTCTTCTTGCCATTAAGCATCGCATGTAATGGTCCAGAATTCGTAGGTATGAAGTTTTGGATGAACATAGTTAATGTTCTAAGAAGAAAGTTGTAATGGTACGATCTTGCTTTATCAGATTACCATAGTATCCCGGAAAAGACCGAATCATCAAGAAAAATATTTTCTTGATATGTTTAGAGATTAGCTAGAATGTAAGAGTCGTGTAAATGTCACATGATGACGGTATGTTCCTGTGAATCATCACGTTCCATTAGAAACTCAGCATGACTTACCGTAATATAATCACGTTGATCAAGTGTCATTATATTATACTAACTCATGCATAAGTTCCCAACACTACTTCAAACCATTCATATTTTAAATTCGAAGATTTGCAGAATATAGAACCCAAATAGTTTCCTTTTATGAGATAACACAGGTAGCGCGGAGGGATAATTAATATCGGACGAGAATATTTAAGAAGATATCTTCAAAAATATTGAGGATATTTACAATGAAAGATACGATAATATCTTAGAATTTTAGATTCACGTGTGATGAAGAAATTTATTCACAATGATTTAGAACAATTACGGAACAAGGCATTTGTTAATGATTTCATCAGAAACAGAATCATCTGGATTCTTTATGTACAAGTTTAGTTGTTGTGATTTGTTCAGAGTCTCCTTCATGGTTTGTTCAATTCTGTATCATCAAACTTTCGACTGTTAAGGTCGTTTACAGTTTTTGCTGCTTCATCAGTTCTTGTAATACTTAGGGAAATTGATTCGCAAACTGGGTTCTTTTTCAAAATTTAGGATGGAAGATCATAACTCTAAGAGATAAATGTTATATGTATACATGTAACGGTTGATGTAGACATGCTGTGAGTTTTCAAAGTACTGATTGCTGATTCCATGTAATTGGTATGGTAATTCTCGCTACAAGATGCGGATGAGTATACGATAGGGTTTTAATGAACAAATATAATGGTTTTTCTGAGGCACTTAAGCCAATGAGTGATGAAGTTGCTGATAAGTTTATCGCTAATGGGGTGGGATATAAACGGTTCCCCAGTGACGATGACGAAAGGCAAACCTATATATCAAGGTTATAATAAGGTTAATCCGAATGAAAATTCGAAATTGATTTGTTGAAGCTGTGACAAAATTGGCTAATTTGAAAAGGAATTGCAAAGTTATTTTCGGTAATAACAATGCCAAAGGAGTTAACACAGATATGTGTTAAACATTTATTCAGGTTCCGAGTGTTTTCAGGTGCATAACTATGTGCATCAATCTTTTCTTCCGTAGATGAGATGCAGTTGGTTCATCCTCTCGTTTGAGGTGTTTTTTAAAAATCATGAAAGGTTTGAACGCAGATTGTAATAGTCAATATACAAATGAGGTTTAAGATGAAATCAAGTGGCAAACTTGAGGAAATATTTAACTGTAGTAGATGTCATCTATTTACAATCTTTTAAGTCAAAATGTGTTGTATTTAATATTTCCTACTCTTTTAATACTTTTTAATTGTCCATAATAGTAGTCCAATAGTCCAATAGTTCAATAGTTCAATAGTTCCACCAAAACTAGTATATTTTAAGGAAATAGTCATATAGGAACAGTTAGCTAGGATTAGGTTAATATAGTTTTAAAGTTTTACCTAGTTAATTAATTGGTTACTAATCAATTTTATTTTGTTCAATATTTTCTTCATTATGCCACTTGTCAAATCTTGACTTGGATTCTGATCGGTCAAAATCCGAATATGAAATTGAACTTGGATGAAAATAGTTGTTCTTTGGTGAACGGATACGTATATGTGTGAATTTGAGCAGTGTTGTTAATGACGGCTGAATCTGAATTGGAGAATGTACAGTGTAACTTATTAATGTGAAATTTAAATATTCCTCGAGTATTACCTACCCGTTAAAATATTTTCACCATTAATAGTTTGTACAAAAGAATTTTTAATTACAATCTTTATGAAAATATATATACATATATATTTTCTTTGGATGTAATCATGTATTTAACGAGTTAATATGATATTAATCTCATTTGCTTTTCGGTTTGAGCTAGAATAAGTAATCCTTAAAACTATTAGGAACCACATATTCTTCGCAGAATATTGATGAAGTTATGGATCAATACTTCATCGTTCACTGCTGTTGGTACTCCTTGGTATCTATGGTGCGTATGATGTTGATGTTCGTGGGATAGATTATGAAATTGAGGCTTGGGATGCGGATGTTGTTGTTGGTGATGGTGGTACTGTTGGTGCCGGTGATATTGCTGAAGCTGGTACGTTTTTCACCATATTCTCCAAATGGATTACTCGAGCGAAGCTCGTTGACTTCTTCCACTACCCCGGGATGATTGTCGGTCGAAATGAACGGATGAATAAGGTTTAGAATTGTGGATAGAATATAATCGTGTCGAACTACTCTGGAAATGAGGCTGAAAATGGTGTTTCGGATAGATTCACCGGTAAGTGCTTCAGGTTCTTCGCCAAGAGGGGAATTTGGTGGATGGAAAGGGTCGCCTTCTTCGCGTCTCCATTGTTTAAGTCGACTATGAACTCATCAGATGAATTGGGGATGACTGATTGGTTGATTCATTCTGGTGACACTGCTTTCGAAGCTCGAGTGGAACTCCATATCGGAATAGCTGTCAGAATAACTATCGGAATAGCTATCGGAATCTGAGGGACTCGAACTGGTTGAGGGATTCATCTCGTACGATCAGATGAAGGATTTTCGGTAAGAAATATATTATAGGATGTAGATTAGTACCCTGCAATACATAATTTACATATGCATGTATAATACTAAAATCCCATAAGTTACGGAGGAATCTACGGAAGCTGTCAGGAAAAGGTAACAATAACAGATACGCTAAGATATAAATTTATCTATACACTGTCTATGCAATAGAGGCAGTAAGACGTGTCTAGACTTTAAGGATGATAAGCAAATAATTTTTGACACTAATGATAAGCAAAACTTTTGACATGCAGACACGGTCGAAGTCCAGACTCACTAATGTATCTTAACAACTTATCAGTTATACACACTAATGCAGACCTGGTTCGCTAAGACCACCGCTCTGATACCAACTGTAGAAATCCATCCTAATCCATCCGGATGAAGTCCATATCGATTATAAACGATTCACAACAGTTGATTACATCGCGAGGTACTTGACCTCTATATGATACATTTTACAAACATTGCATTTGTTTTTGAAAAGACAATCTTTCATTTACATCGAAAGTTGATGGCAATGCATATCATTTCATAATATATCTAACTATAATTGACTTAATAATAATCTTGATGAACTCAACGACTTGAATGCAACGTCTTTTGAAATATGCCATGAATGACTCCAAGTAATATCTATAAAATGAGCAAATGCACAGCGGAAGATTTCTTTTGTACCTGAGAATAAACATGCTTTCAAGTGTCAACCAAAAGGTTGGTGAGTTCATTAGTTTAACATAAATAATCATTTCCATTATTTTAATAGACCACAAGATTTTCATTTTCAGTTCTCATAAATAAATGTCCCATGCATAGAGACAAAAAATATCATTCATATGGATTGAACACCTGGTAACCGACGTTAACTTAATTAATAGAATATCCCCAAAATAGAACCTCTCGTCTGTATAATAATCTCGAAGTACTAAAGCATTCGAACCTCGAATGGGACTTATCAAGGTCCATAGATCTATCTTTAGGATTCGCGTCAATCAGGGGCCATTTCCCTAAATTCTTAGCTTACCAGACTTGAAGGGCGATATTCGGTTAATAATCCAACCATAAAATGTAATTTTTAAGTACTTATGTCTATTTCGTAAAACATTTATAAAAGCAGCGCATGTATTCTCAGTCCCAAAAATGTAAAGAGTAAAAGGGAGCAAATGAAACTCACCATACTGTATTTTGTAGTAAAAATACATATAACGACATTGAACAAGTATAGGGTTGGCCTCAGATTCACGAACCTATATCATTTATATATATATATATATTAACACATATAATTAACATGTAATAATAATCAAATCTGTTTGTATATAATAATTATATATTACTTATTTAAAATAGTACTGTAATATTTATATAGTTATTATATATGTATTTGATATATTTTTATACAAATAACTTTTGGTTTGTTAAAATAATGACTTTACTAATACTAAAATAGTGTTAATAATAATATTAATTAGTTTTAACAATGACAATACTAATTTTGATAATAATACTAGTCATTTTATTTATAGTAATAATAATAATAATGATAATAATAATATATTAAAATAATGATCCTTATAATAATGATACTTTTGATGATATTTTTAAAAATGAAAATTTTAATTATAATGATGACTTTAATAAAAATATTACTTTTAATAATAATATTCGTTTTAATGATAACGATAATATAAATTATGAATATGTTAACAATACTAATGATAATAATAATAATAATAATAACAATAATAATAATAAAATTTTTAGAATACAACCTTTGAAGAACAAGCTTTTAAAAATATAATGCCACTGCCCGGACTCGAACCCATGACCTCCCGCTATTCCAACAACCCCTTAACCATTACACTGTTGCAGCTTTTCTGTTTTAAATCGACACCTAAAAAATATATAACCAGTATTCGTTTCTTTTGTTTCATTTGCTTTCTCATAAGACCCAGCCCAACGATATGTCTAAGCTCAATTAATAGTTAATGGCCCAAAGGAAACTCGACGTAAAAACAATTCGGTAGGTTATCTGGTAGCTTAAGAATATAGTAGGAACAGAAACACAACAGTACACAGTCATCATCATCGTCTTTATCGCGATTATCATCACCATCATCATCTAACAGATAAATCAAACGGTAATTATGGATGAATAGCATGTCAATCAATTCGTCATCAACCTCGTTCACTTCATCATCGATAATCATCATCCTCCGTTAACCAATTAAATAGTCGATTCATCAATTGATGATATAGGTAATTTGTTCTATAATTTTCTTTTAATTTTCTTCATCCCTCAATAAATTTTCTACGTTTATAATTGGGTAGAACACGATCAGTAACGGTAGAAAGGTTTCAATTCGATATTTTGTGATTTTTGTCAAATTCCCTAATTCGATTTTATGGACTGCTGTTTGACTACAGGGTTGGAGGATTTGAATGTGTTCTGCTATTTCGTCTAGATAACGTCAACAATTTGATGATGGATGCTTGAAGGTACACTTCGATATGAGGTTAGGGATTAGGTTGGATTTTTGTGATCGTTCGAATGGTAACAGGAAGTAGCAGGTTTATGATTTTGACAGGACATAAATTATAGTGTAAAGAAAAATGGTAATATGCTATGGTGATGATTGTATGATAGTTTAATACCTGAAACAGAAAACGATATGTATCTGCAGTTGCAGTTGCATTCTTATGGTGTAGTTTTTCGAAAAGAAAAAAAAATAGAAAGGAAACATGAACAGTAGCAACAAAAGTATTCAATGGTTTGCAGGTGTGTTTGATTCTTTGTTTGTCACGAATAGAAACAGCAATTAAGCTGCAACAGTGTTCTCAATTAGGAGTTTAAAGCAGCAGCCACCAGTAGTTGCAGTTGTCGGTCGAGTATGATGCAGGAACGATAATAATAGGTGATCAAAGTGAAAGTGATATGGTGATTCTTGTTTTTGGACCGAAACAGATATAGGAAGATGATAATGGTGATGATATGGGTGGTGATCAGGTAGGGTTTTTGGGCTGAACCGAACAGGAACAAGATAATAGCAGTTCAATATAGTTTTGTGGTGTTTGATAGTTTGATAATGCGTACCGTAATTAATCAGTGATATTGAATGTGTGTTGCAGGTTTAATGGTGTTTGCTATTTGAAAACAGAAAAATAAAGCGATGGTGTTTTGTTTGGCTTGGTTCAAACCGAAACAGAAATAATAGTAGTTGTAACAATCGAATAACAGCAAAATGTTGTAGGTTGAGGTGGTTAGCGATGGTTGTTAATGGTGATAATGGTTGATCACAGAAGCCATTTACCTCTCGCATATATATATATATATATATATATATATATATATATATATATATATATATATATATATATATATATATATATATATAAGTTTATAGATATAATATGTAATATTGTATAATATATTAATAGATATAGTATAGTAATTAGTAATACTAATAATAATGGAAATAGGTGGTGGTCATATATGAAAAGGAAAGGAAACAGAAAGCTAAAATGTAACATGGTTTGTCAAAGAAGAAAGTGAAAGGTGATTACATGGGTTCGATAGAAACAACATAACAGAGACCATTCCTCATTCATATTTGCATATGCTATCTATATATATAATATAATATATATGTGTGATAGAGGGAATGAAAAGAATGGAAATAATTGAGAGTAGATGGTTTCAATCAATTCACGGACGTATAGTAATCTCAACACAATAATATCAACTAGTGTTCTTAATTCAATGATACACATTGTAAATGCTTTTAGGTGATAGATACAATTGAAATTCACGGATCCTAACAAACTAAAGTAACAATATAATATAATAATAATCTAAATATAAAACGTGTAAATTGTTAGCCGTCGTCTACTATTTTATTTACAGACTGAAATTCGTGCTCCGTTGATAAATCAGTGGCGGACTAAAAGTTCTCAGAAAATCCCAAATTTTTATAGTAATTATCTTTATTTATTTCAGTCATTATGGTATAAAATTCGATCCTAATTTATTAAACAAAAATTACATCAACTGTCCCTCTCAATTCTGGGTAAAATATAAAAAAGTGATAAAATTAAATAACTAGATCCTAAATACATTTTTAATTAACACGTATATATTATATCGAAACAAAATACGTTCATGTAAAGTATTATATATCTAATACTTTGTTAACGTTTTCAATTAACACGTATATATTATGTATACATATCTATATACACATAAATGTTCGTGAATCGTTGAGCACAGTCAAAGGGTAATTGATTACATGAACATAGATTTCAAAACTTTTGAGACTCAACATTACAGATTTTTCTTATCGTGTCGGATTCATATAAAGATTAAAGTTTAAATTTGGTCGGAAATTCCCGGGTCATCACAGTACCTACCCGTTAAAGAAATTTCTTCCCGAAATTTGAATGAGGTGGTCATGGCTAACAATAAAAATGTTTTCATGACGAATATGAGTTGATAAATAGAGTTTTATCATCATTGAGTAATATGGATAAAACAATTCGATTACACGAAGAGTATAAGTGAAGCTATCGTAAGAGAGTGAAATGAGTATATGTATATTCGTTTTAACCGATGACGTAGTTATGATTGATTTTCGGAATTCATGGAATTTAAAGGAAATCTTCGTAATAAGATTTGGTTCTTCGGTATTCAAGGAGATTAGGATCCGCTTTAAATGCGATCATCTGTTTTGATTGCTCTGTCGGATATTTTACTATAAATTCACCCCCGTCGTTTCCTTATTTCCACAGCTCACACCTTCCATTCTTTCTCCCTTGATTCATACTTTAAAACATTCATCAATATGCTCCATCCTATTCTGATCCTTGATATCCTCTTAACTTTCATATATGTCATTCTTCTCTTTCATCTACCACCGGAGGATTTTATTTACTTCTACTATTATCTTGGGGTTATAGTGTTATTAATTTTCTCGTGTCTTTACGTTGCAATACGTATTGATATACACGGTTTGTAACTTATGTGTTGTTGTCGAAATTTATATATTTCCTTAGTTTTCGAAGTCCATGCTTCTGTTTCCTATAATCATTGTCATCCACAGTTAGTGCCCTCTTCTATTTGCTGCGGTTTATACCCCCAATTTACACTTCGAAATTTCATTCTTTTGTTTCCTCTTCTTGCCATTAAGCATCGCATGTAATGGTCCAGAATTCGTAGGTATGAAGTTTTGGATGAACATAGTTAATGTTCTAAGAAGAAAGTCGTAATGGTACGATCTTGCTTTATCAGATTACCATAGTATCCCGGAAAAGACCGAATCATCAAGAAAAATATTTTCTTGATATGTTTAGAGATTAGCTAGAATGTAAGAGTCGTGTAAATGTCACATGATGACGGTATGTTCCTGTGAATCATCACGTTCCATTAGAAACTCAGCATGACTTACCGTAATATAATCACGTTGATCAAGTGTCATTATATTATACTAACTCATGCATAAGTTCCCAACACTACTTCAAACCATTCATATTTTAAATTCGAAGATTTGCAGAATATAGAACCCAAACAGTTTCCTTTTATGAGATAACACAGGTAGCGCGGAGGGATAATTAATATCGAACGAGAATATTTAAGAAGATATCTTCAAAAATATTGAGGATATTTACAATGAAAGATACGATAATATATTAGAATTTTAGATTCACGTGTGATGAAGAAATTTATTCACAATGATTTAGAACAATTACGGAACAAGGCATTTGTTAATGATTTCATCAGAAACAGAATCATCTGGATTCTTTATGTACAAGTTTAGTTGTTGTGATTTGTTCAGAGTCTCCTTCATGGTTTGTTCAATTCTGTATCATCAAACTTTTGACTGTTAAGGTTGTTTACAGTTTTTGCTGCTTCATCAGTTCTTGTAATACTTAGGGAAATTGATTCGCAAACTGGGTGCTTTTTCAAAATTTAGGATGGAAGATCATAACTCTAAGAGATAAATGTTATATGTATACATGTAACGGTTGATGTAGACATGCTGTGAGTTTTCAAAGTACTGATTGCTGATTCCATGTAATTGGTATGGTAATTCTCGCTACAAGATGCGGATGAGTATACGATAGGGTTTTAATGAACAAATATAATGGTTTTTCTGAGGCACTTAAGCCAATGAGTGATGAAGTTGCTGATAAGTTTATCGCTAATGGGGTGGGATATAAACGGTTCCCCAGTGACGATGACGAAAGGCAAACCTATATATCAAGGTTATAATAAGGTTAATCCGAATGAAAAGTCGAAATTGATTTGTTGAAGCTGTGACAAAATTGGCTAATTTGAAAAGGAATTGCAAAGTTATTTTCGGTAATAACAATGCCAAAGGAGTTAACACAGATATGTGTTAAACATTTATTCAGGTTCCGAGTGTTTTCAGGTGCATAACTATGTGCATCAATCTTTTCTTCCGTAGATGAGATGCAGTTGGTTCATCCTCTCGTTTGAGGTGTTTTTTAAAAATCATGAAAGGTTTGAACGCAGATTGTAATAGTCAATATACAAATGAGGTTCAAGATGAAATCAAGTGGCAAACTTGAGGAAATATTTAACTGTAGTAGATGTAATCTATTTACAATCTTTTAAGTCGAAATGTGTTGTATTTAATATTTCCTACTCTTTTAATACTTTTTAATTGTCCATAATAGTAGTCCAATAGTCCAATAGTTCAATAGTTCAATAGTTTCACCAAAACTAGTATATTTTAAGGAAATAGTCATATAGGAACAGTTAGCTAGGATTAGGTTAATATAGTTTTAAAGTTTTACCTAGTTAATTAATTGGTTACTAATCAATTTTATTTTGTTCAATATTTTCTTCATTATGCCACTTGTCAAATCTTGACTTGGATTCTGATCGGTCAAAATCCGAATATGAAATTGAACTTGGATGAAAATAGTTGTTCTTTGGTGAACGGATACGTATATGTGTGAATTTGAGCAGTGTTGTTAATGACGGCTGAATCTGAATTGGAGAATGTACAGTGTAACTTATTAATGTGAAATTTAAATATTCCTCGAGTATTACCTACCCGTTAAAATATTTTCACCATTAATAGTTTGTACAAAAGAATTTTTAATTACAATCTTTATGAAAATATATATACATATATATTTTCTTTGGATGTAATCATGTATTTAACGAGTTAATATGATATTAATCTCATTTGCTTTTCGGTTTGAGCTAGAATAAGTAATCCTTAAAACTATTAGGAACCACATATTCTTCGCAGAATATTGATGAAGTTATGGATCAATACTTCATCGTTCACTGCTGTTGGTACTCCTTGGTATCTATGGTGCGTATGATGTTGATGTTCGTGGGATAGATTATGAAATTGAGGCTTGGGATGCGGATGTTGTTGTTGGTGATGGTGGTACTGTTGGTGCCGGTGATGTTGCTGAAGCTGGTACGTTTTGCACCATATTCTCCAAACGGATTACTCGAGCGAAGCTCGTTGACTTCATCCACTACCCCGGGATGATTGTCGGTCGAAATGAACGGATGAATAAGGTTTAGAATTGTGGATAGAATATAATCGTGTCGAACTACTCTGGAAATGAGGCTGAAAATGGTGTTTCGGATAGATTCACCGGTAAGTGCTTCAGGTTCTTCGCCAAGAGGGGAATTTGGTGGATGGAAAGGGTCGCCTTCTTCGCGTCTCCATTGTTTAAGTCGACTATGAACTCATCAGATGAATTGGGGATGACTGATTGGTTGATTCATTCTGGTGACACTGCTTTCAAAGCTCGAGTGGAACTCCATATCGGAATAGCTGTCAGAATAACTATCGGAATAGCTATCGGAATCTGAGGGACTCGAACTGGTTGAGGGATTCATCTCGTACGATCAGATGAAGGATTTTCGGTAAGAAATATATTATAGGATGTAGATTAGTACCCTGCAATACATAATTTACATATGCATGTATAATACTAAAATCCCATAAGTTACGGAGGAATCTACGGAAGCTGTTAGGAAAAGGTAACAATAACAGATACGCTAAGATATGAATTTATCTATACACTGTCTATGCAATAGAGGCAGTAAGACGTGTCTAGACTTTAAGGATGATAAGCAAATAATTTTTGACACTAATGATAAGCAAAACTTTTGACATGCAGACACGGTCGAAGTCCAGACTCACTAATGTATCTTAACAACTTATCAGTTATACACACTAATGCAGACCTGGTTCGCTAAGACCACCGCTCAGATACCAACTATAGAAATCCGTCCTAATCCATCCGGATGAAGTCCATATCGATTATAAACGATTCACAACAGTTGATTACATCGCGAGGTACTTGACCTCTATATGATACATTTTACAAACATTGCATTTGTTTTTGAAAAGACAATCTTTCATTTACATCGAAAGTTGATGGCAATGCATATCATTTCATAATATATCTAACTATAATTGACTTAATAATAATCTTGATGAACTCAACGACTTGAATGCAACGTCTTTTGAAATATGCCATGAATGACTCCAAGTAATATCTATAAAATGAGCAAATGCACAGCGGAAGATTTCTTTTGTACCTGAGAATAAACATGCTTTCAAGTGTCAACCAAATGGTTGGTGAGTTCATTAGTTTAACATAAATAATCATTTCCATTATTTTAATAGACCACAAGATTTTCATTTTCAGTTCTCATAAATAAATGTCCCATGCATAGAGACAAAAAATATCATTCATATGGATTGAACACCTGGTAACCGACGTTAAATTAATTAATAGAATATCCCCAAAATAGAACCTCTCGTCTGTATAATAATCTCGAAGTACTAAAGCATTCGAACCCCGAATGGGACTTATCAAGGTCCATAGATCTATCTTTAGGATTCGCGTCAATCAGGGGCCATTTCCCTAAATTCTTAGCTTACCAGACTTGAAGGGCGATATTCGGTTAATAATCCAACCATAGAATGTAATTTTTAAGTACTTGTGTCTATTTCGTAAAACATTTATAAAAGCAGCGCATGTATTCTCAGTCCCAAAAATGTAAAGAGTAAAAGGGAGCAAATGAAACTCACCATACTGTATTTTGTAGTAAAAATACATATAACGACATTGAACAAGTATAGGGTTGGCCTCAAATTCACGAACCTATATCATTTATATATATATATATATATATTAACACATATAATTAACATGTAATAATAATCAAATCTGTTTGTATATAATAATTATATATTACTTATTTAAAATAGTACTGTAATATTTATATAGTTATTATATATGTATTTGATATATTTTTATACAAATAACTTTTGGTTTGTTAAAATAATGACTTTACTAATACTAAAATAGTGTTAATAATAATATTAATTAGTTTTAACAATGACAATACTAATTTTGATAATAATACTAGTCATTTTATTTATAGTAATAATAATAATAATGATAATAATAATATATTAAAATAATGATCCTTATAATAATGATACTTTTGATGATATTTTTAAAAATGAAAATTTTAATTATAATGATAACTTTAATAAAAATATTACTTTTAATAATAATATTCGTTTTAATGATAACGATAATATAAATTATGAATATGTTAACAATACTAATGATAATAATAATAATAATAATAACAATAATAATAATAAAAATTGTAGAATACAACCTTTGAAGAACAAGCTTTTAAAAATATAATGCCACTGCCCGGACTCGAACCCATGACCTCCCGCTATTCCAACAACCCCTTAACCATTACACTGTTGCAGCTTTTCTGTTTTAAATCGACACCTAAAAAATATATAACCAGTATTCGTTTCTTTTGTTTCATTTGCTTTCTCATAAGACCCGGCCCAACGATATGTCTAAGCTCAATTAATAGTTAATGGCCCAAAGGAAACTCGACTTAAAAACAATTCGGTAGGTTATCTGGTAGCTTAAGAATATAGTAGGAACAGAAACACAACAGTACACAGTCATCATCATCGTCTTTATCGCGATTATCATCACCATCATCATCTAACAGATAAATCAAACGGTAATTATGGATGAATAGCAGGTCAATCAATTCGTCATCAACCTCGTTCACTTCATCATCGATAATCATCATCCTCCGTTAACCAATTAAATAGTCGATTCATCAATTGATGATATAGGTAATTTGTTCTATAATTTTCTTTTAATTTTCTTCATCCCTCAATAAATTTTCTACGTTTATAATTGGGTAGAACACGATCAGTAACGGTAGAAAGGTTTCAATTCGATATTTTGTGATTTTTGTCAAATTCCCTAATTCGATTTTATGGACTGCTGTTTGACTACAGGGTTGGAGGATTTGAATGTGTTCTGCTATTTCGTCTAGATAACGTCAACAATTTGATGATGGATGCTTGAAGGTACATTTCGATATGAGGTTAGGGATTAGGTTGGATTTTTGTGATCGTTCGAATGGTAACAGGAAGTAGCAGGTTTATGATTTTGACAGGACATAAATTATAGTGTAAAGAAAAATGGTAATATGCTATGGTGATGATTGTATGATAGTTTAATACCTGAAACAGAAAACGATATGTATCTGCAGTTGCAGTTGCATTCTTATGGTGTAGTTTTTCGAAAAGAAAAAAAAATAGAAAGGAAACATGAACAGTAGCAACAAAAGTATTCAATGGTTTGCAGGTGTGTTTGATTCTTTGTTTGTCACGAATAGAAACAGCAATTAAGCTGCAACAGTGTTCTCAATTAGGAGTTTAAAGCAGCAGCCACCAGTAGTTGCAGTTGTCGGTCGAGTATGATGCAGGAACGATAATAATAGGTGATCAAAGTGAAAGTGATATGGTGATTCTTGTTTTTGGACCGAAACAGATATAGGAAGATGATAATGGTGATGATATGGGTGGTGATCAGGTAGGGTTTTTGGGCTGAACCGAACAGGAACAAGATAATAGCAGTTCAATATAGTTTTGTGGTGTTTGATAGTTTGATAATGCGTACCGTAATTAATCAGTGATATTGAATGTGTGTTGCAGGTTTAATGGTGTTTGCTATTTGAAAACAGAAAAATAAAGCGATGGTGTTTTGTTTGGCTTGGTTCAAACCGAAACAGAAATAATAGTAGTTGTAACAATCGAATAACAGCAAAATGTTGTAGGTTGAGGTGGTTAGCGATGGTTGTTAATGGTGATAATGGTTGATCACAGAAGCCATTTACCTCTCGCATATATATATATATATATATATATATATATATATATATATATATATATATATATATATATATATATATATATATATATATATATATATATATATATATATAAGTTTATAGATATAATATGTAATATTGTATAATATATTAATAGATATAGTATAGTAATTAGTAATACTAATAATAATGGAAATAGGTGGTGGTCATATATGAAAAGGAAAGGAAACAGAAAGCTAAAATGTAACATGGTTTGTCAAAGAAGAAAGTGAAAGGTGATTACATGGGTTCGATAGAAACAACATAACAGAGACCATTCCTCATTCATATTTGCATATGCTATCTATATATATAATATAATATATATGTGTGATAGAGGGAATGAAAAGAATGGAAATAATTGAGAGTAGATGGTTTCAATCAATTCACGGACGTATAGTAATCTCAACACAATAATATCAACTAGTGTTCTTAATTCAATGATACGCATTGTAAATGCTTTTAGGTGATAGATACAATTGAAATTCACGGATCCTAACAAACTAAAGTAACAATATAATATAATAATAATCTAAATATAAAACGTGTAAATTGTTAGCCGTCGTCTACTATTTCATTTACAGACTGAAATTTGTGCTCCGTTGATAAATCAGTGGCGGACTAAAAGTTCTCAGAAAATCCCAAATTTTTATAGTAATTATCTTTATTTATTTCAGTCATTATGGTATAAAATTCGATCCTAATTTATTAAACAAAAATTACATCAACTGTCCCTCTCAATTCTGGGTAAAATATAAAAAAGTGATAAAATTAAATAACTAGATCCTAAATACATTTTTAGTAAGCCTAAAATTTATAGAACTCATTTTCGGATCACCGTTTATTTTAAAATCATATAAGTTCGAATTAAACTTCTCTAAATAATATGAAGGTTAACTAGTTAATCATCTATATAGGAAAACGAACAGGAAACTCCACTAACCCTTGTCTAGTTCCCGTTAATTGACACTTTTGTTCTTACTTGTAAATCACTTTATCATTTATTCCGAATACCGTTAAAAATGAACGATTTCTCAAATCACAGTGGACCTCATAACAGAGACTCGTAACAATAACATGATCCATAAGGGACTTTGCAAATATCTGTTAATCTTATTGATAAATATAATAAACTTATATCGAAACAAAATACGTTCATGTAAAGTATTATATATCTAATACTTTGTTAACGTTTTCAATTAACACGTATATATTATATATACATATCTATATACACATAAATGTTCGTGAATCGTTGAGCACAGTCAAAGGGTAATTGATTACATGAACATAGATTTCAAAACTTTCGAGACTCAACATTACAGATTTTGCTTATCGTGTCGGATTCATATAAAGATTAAAGTTTAAATTTGGTCGGAAATTCCCGGGTCATCACATAATGATGTTCATAACATCATTCGATTCATATATATATAACTATCTTATTCGAAGATTTAAACTCGTAATCACTAGAACATAGTTTAGTTAATTCTAAACTTGTTCGCAAACAAAGTTAATCCTTCTAACTTAACTTTTAAAATCAACTAAACGCATGTTCTATATCTATATGATATGCTAACTTAATGATTTAAAACCTGGAAACACGAAGAACACCGTAAAATCGGATATATGCCGTCGTAGTAAAACCGGGAGCTGTTTTGGTTTGGATAATTAAAAACTATGATAAACCTTGATTTAAAATCTATTCTTCTGGGAAAATGATTTTTCTTATGAACATGAAACTATATCCAAAAATCATGGTTAAACTCAAAGTGGAAGTATGTTTTTCAAAATGATCATCTAGACGTCGTTCTTTCGACTGAAATGACTACCTCTACAAAAATGACTTGTAACTTGTATTTCCGACTATAAACCTATAATTTTTCTGTTTATATTCATAAAGTACAGTTCAATATGAAACCATTGCAATTTGATTCACTCAAAACGGATTTAAAATGAAGAAGTTATGGGTAAAACAAAATTGGTTAAAAATGGTTAATTTGACTACGGGATAATTTTACAAAAACATATACTAACCATATCCTAACTAACTTATATTGTATTGTACATGTATTCTAACATATATTATGTAATCTTGATAGACCATAGATACGTATACAATGTTGACATATCATATCGACGTCATATATATATATATATATATTTTGGAACAACCATAGACACTCTATATGCAGTAATGATCGAGTTAGCTATACAGGATTGAGGTTGATTCCAAAATAATATATGTTCTTTGAATTGTGATCGAGTCTGAGACTTGTATACACTGGGTCGTGGATTGATTCGAGATATTATATTGATTTATTTCTGTACTACTAACTGTTAACAACTAATTGTGGACTACTAACGTTGGACTGTTAACTTAACAAATTTAAATCGTTAAAACATAATAAAACACATTGTGAATATATTTCGATCATACTTTGATATATATGTATATATTTGTTATAGGTTCGTGAATCGACCAGTGGCCAAGTGTTATTTTTCCGACGAAGGAAAAATCTGTAAAAGTGAGTTATAGTCCCAATTTTAAAATCTAATATTTTTGGGATGAGAATACATGCAGTTTTATAAATGTTTTACAAAATAGACACAAGTACGTGAAACAACTTTCTATGTTTGAATGATCGAAGCCGAATATGCCCCTTTTTGCTTGGTTGCCTAAGAATTAGGGAACTGGCCCCTAATTGACGCGAATCCTAAAGATATATCTATTGGGCCTAACAAACCCCATCTAAAGTACCGGATGCTTTGGTACTTCGAAATTTATCATGTCCGAAGGGAGTCCCGGAATGATGGGGATATTCTATATGCATCTTGTTAATGCCGATTACCAGGTGTTCACCATATGAATGATTTTTATGCAGATTGCTATTATGCATGCATGTTGTTTATGAGAAATGGAAATATGAAATCTTGTGGTCTATTAATATGATTTGATAAATATATAAGCTAAACCTATAACTCACCAACATTTTTGTTGACGTTTTAAGCATGTTTATTCTCAGGTGATTGTTAAGAGCTTCCACTGTTGCATACTAAATTAAGGACAAGATTTGGAGTCCATGCTTGTATGATATTATTAAAAACTGCATTCAAGAACTTATTTTGATGTAACATATTATTATTGTAAACCATTATGTAATGGTCGTGTGTAAACGATATATTGTAGATTATCATTACTTGATAATCTACGTAATGCTTTTAAACCTTTATCGAAAAATAAAGGTTATGGTTTGTTTTAAAATCGAATGCAGTCTTTGAAAAACGTCTCATATAGAGGTCAAAACCTCGCAAAGAAACCAATCAATATGAAACGTTTATAATCGATATGAACAGGACATTTCAGTTAAACGTTGACTCACCATCATCGGGATAGCCGGTATCGATGGCTCCAGGAAGGTACGTAAATTTAGTGTTCATAGAACATTACTTGTAACCGTTAAAGTAAACTTGAGATGCTTTGATTCCGCTAGCGCGGGTGAATGATACGTTATCTGCTAGCGCAAATTGCTAATAATAGTATAGGTGTGATATGATGTTGTATTCGAAGTGGATGTAAAGGAGGTTTCAACCCCATATATATAGCCCGAGCTTGTTTGTCCGCAAGTGGCATGTAATAGGACAAAAAGAACATGCTTGATCCTGATCGTATTATTTCGACTACAAAGCTGACAAAAGCAAAAGTAATATGTCGGGCCTGTTCCTCATCGGCCATAACCGTTCGGAAGGTTATGGCACAGTACAATATTGGGATCGTGTTACCTTGTCATTTGTTTGTTTGTGCTTTATTTGCGGATAGCGGGTTGTAACCTTTTATGCATCTGCTTGTAGTGGTGCCCTATGCCTTGTTGTTTTTCGTGCGTTCGCGTTATTGCCCACACTGCCCAAGTTAGTCTGAACTAATGATTAGCTTTAATTTAACATGTGGTCAGCACATGTGATGCACTATGCGAGAGATTCGAATATGCGTATCATTATCTCTTCCCAGTTCGATATTATGCGCAAGTATTGGGCATGATGTCGAACTCAACTAGTTCTCAGAAGAAAAGACATGTCAGTCTTTAGCTAAATGCAAATTCAAAAAATTCAAAAGGAAGTGTGTATGGTTGGTGAAGTGCATTCAATGCAAGATTTTCTATTTGGCATCTGTTAGCACGTTTTCAGGGAATAAAATGTCACTTCAGCAGCCATCCATCACTTCATTGCTTTCTATCCACGCAACGCGCGACACGTGTGCAACTTTGGGCCCTTCATTTTTAACCTCTCTTTCTACCTTCTGGAGAAAGCCATTACGAATTTACTTCTCCTATAAATACCTCATAATTTCACTCACAAAGTTTTTTACCTTCTCTTTACTCGCACGTACACTAGGTTTCCTTCAGCGCAAAATCCTTTTTCGCCCCGTCGGTGTTCTTCGTTCTTTGATTCCCAGGTTAGCGCGTCCTCTATTATTCTCTTATTGTTTATAGATTTTTGATTTTGTATAAATGGCCGCTTCTACTTTCGTCGCTGAACCCGACAACACCGAGGTGATTTCTTCGATTATTTCACCAAAAACCATGAAACAAATAAAAACATGATTTCCGCCGATATCAGCGTTAAACCCCATTGCGCCTTAACCGAACTAGCAAGCCAATGACCCTCTCGTGGGCATGGTTACCGTATATCATGAGGTTATGCAACAAGGAAACTTGTGCTACCCCTCTAGTGTGACGACCCGGAAATTTCCGACCAAATTTAAACTTAATCTTTAATAATTCCGACACGATAAGCAAAATCTATTAAATTGAATCTCAAAAATTTTGAACTATTTCATATATTCAATTAACCTTCGACCATTCCCGACGATTCACGAACAACTATTTGTAAATAGATATGTGTGTATATATATACATGGTAATTGGAATTATAATTTGAAATATTATATGCTGTTGTTAGTAATTATGTAAAATAAAATAAAAATAGGATATTATAATAATTATTATTTAAAACATATCTATATATAAATAAATTATATTAAAAAATAAATAAATATTAAATGATTGTATACTCGTTTGATGTTTCGATTGATATTAAACAAGTTAAATTCAAACTTATGTAATTTTAAAATAAACGGTGATACGAAAATGAGTTCTATAAATTTTAGGCTTATTTAAAATGTATTTAGGAACTATTTATTAAGTTTTAACACTTTTTATATTTTACCCAGAATTGAGAGAGACAGTTGATGTAATTTTTATTTAATAAATTAATAGTCGAATTTTATACCATAATGACCGAAATAAATAAAGGAATTTAATTTAAAATTTTGAGATTTTTCCGAAGACTTTTATCCGCCACTGATTTCAAATAGTGAACGACGATACACAGTCCGTGAAAACTGTCGGTAGAGTAAATCATTTGAGGCTGCTAATTATTTATTTATTATTATTTCTTTTGCACGTTCTATTCTCTATCCATCCCATCTTTTCTATATTATATCTAATATATCTATATGCATATACGTATATTCACATAGATAGATTAAGAACCATGAACCACTTTCATCACCCTCATCAAATAACTCCTTCTCATTTGATTCTTTCTTGTTAATCAAACAAAACCACCAACGACAACCATCATCATAAGCTACTAGTTATTTCTGTTGCTCGACTTCATATATGCATACATATATTCTTGTTTACTACTCCTTATTTCACTATCACCAAACCGAACCATCACCATATAAGATCACTCTTTTTATTTTATTTTGTTGTTGTTACACGACTCAAGAACAACCACCTTCACCAACACCCTCACCATTAAAACAACCACCTGCTAATCACCACCATACGTCACCCTACAACCCTACTCCACCATGAAACCCATTTAAACTTTTCATGTGTCTGTTTCTATGTCAGACCGTCGAAACCACTTAAACTCATCGTGAGCTACCCCACTGATGCGTACTATTTTAATCAAACCCAAAACAAACTTATTTGATTCTTGTTCACTGTTGCAACTGGTTTCCGTTTACTCATTTACCAACACCACCACTAGACCCTACAACTCAAATGCTGCATCGTAGTTTAGAACCAACCATCGAAAATCCATTTAAAACGTTATACTGCTACACTCTTCTTCCTGTTTCTACTACAATTTAAAACAAAGATGAAGGTGATGGTTAGCAACTGTTGCACGCTCCTCCAACCACCCATGTAAACCCCCCATAAAACACCATTGTAAGCTTCAACTGTTATCTACTTTGGTTAGTACCGTTTTCCTGTCAACAAACCGAAGACAAACTGATATACCTTTTCTTCTTGTTCGATAATCAATTGCTAATCCTACCGCTACTGCTCTTTTACGGTTCTATTTATATTCTTGATATTATATTATAATGAAAAACGATAATGGAAAGGAGATGGTGAAAAAGTGAAGACGATAGTGACATATTGATGCTACTGTTCGATTACACCACCAGTTAATTATTGTTCCTGTTAAACACTCGATCAAACCCAAACAATCATCCAATTTGGACTGTTTTTGGGCAGTGGCCAAACCTATTTGTTTTCTATTTTAATTGAAGCCCAAACCCTGCTACTGTGCATTACGCTTTCTGTTTCCTTCCTCTATTAAATGGTAGTGATTATAATCGTAATAATGGAAAAGAGATGATTAAATTATGATAATGATGCGAAATTAATGATGATGATTATGTTATACGGTGAGAATGATGATGACGAGCTAAATGATGATTTAAATGATGATATTCGTTGTTGAGTAGATTAGGATAATAGATGGTGATATAGATGATGACATAGAATGATGATGATGATAAATAGTTGCATGATGATGGTGTGAATGTTATATGATGACATGAATTGATAAATAAATAAGATGAAGAAAACAGAAATATTCGAGTTAAAGATATATAGGATACAAAGTATTTCAGAAAGACGAGTTAGCTCGGTTGGTTAAGGGTGATATCGGGGAACGAGAGGTCGTGGGTTCGAGCCTGGCCTGTGACATAATTGTTATCTTTTTAAGGTAGTATTATTATTATTAATTTCTATTATTATTATTATTATTATTATTATTATTATTATTATTATTATTATTATTATTATTATTATTATTATTATTATTATTATTATTATTATTATTATTTTTAATATAAGTATGATTATTATTATTATTATTATCAATGTAAGTATCCTTATTAGAATTATTATAGTTATTATTATTATTATTATTATTATTATTATTATTACAACAATTATTATTATTATCAACATCATTGATATTATTGTTGTTATCATTATTGTTAAAAAATATCATTTTTATAAATGTCATTTAGCAAAAGTATTATTGTTATTATTATTATCATTATCATTATTATCATTAGTAGTAAAATTATTATTATAATTATTATTATTATTATTAGTATTATCATTATAATCCTTAAAGTATTTTCTATTATTTATCATTTTTATTAGTATTATTGAAATAAACATTTTTATTTAAACTATCATTTTTATGATTAAAAGTATCACTTTTATTATTATTAGAATTATCATAATTTTTATCATAATTAGTATTATTTTTATCATTATTATTATTAGTATTATTAATATATCAAATAAAGATTTTCTGTATAAAAATATATTTATAACATAAAACCTAACCATATTAATACTTTTGTAATAAATGTTAATTATCTATGTAAAAATAAATATATATCTAATTAAGTTATTAATAAAAACATGATATAAAATAACAATTAAAATCACTAATAATATATATATTTGTTTGATTACCATTACATGTGTTAATATACATAATTTATATAGGTTCGTGAATTCGAGGCCAACCCTGCATTGTTCAGTATCGTCATGTGTGTATTTTTACTACAAAATATCGTATAGTGAGTTTCATTACTCCCTTTTTAAATGCTTTTGCAATATATATTTTTGGGACTGAGAATACATGCGCTTTTATAAATATTTGACGAAATAGACACAAGTAATTGAAACTACATTATATGGTTGAATGATCGAAGCCGAATATGCCCCTTTTAGCTTGGTAGCCTAAGAATTAGGGAACTGGCCCCTAATTGACGCTAATCCTAAAGATAGATCTATTGGACCCAACAATTTAACGCCCTTAAACGATGACATTTTTTATTTTTATTTTTAGATCCCACTATGGGATCCCATCATCCCACTATGGGATCAAGTTCTGATCAGATTTCTTGAAAATCACCTTTGATCCCATTCTGGAATCTTTTAATCCCATTCCGGGATCAGGCCCTGACATGGTAGTTTTTAACCAAATTAACACTTGTGACCCGTTTGACTATCAACGCATAACAACTCTGTTCCAACCTGTTTTAATCGTCATAACACATAAACAAACTTAAACATCTTTTATCTTAATACACTTTTGACCCTTGGCGTTAATAAGCGGTTATCATAAAGCTAGATTCAAATAAGAGACTTGCATACCACTTGCTAAGTGCCGAATGCTCCTCTAAAACCTTGTCGTCCCATACCTTCTCGATGCATAAGAACCTAACAAACATTAACAACATAACGGGATAAGCAATACGCTTAGTGAGTTAATGGTAAATAAATATCTTAAACTTAAAACATAAACACAATCATAACGTAACCATAACCTTCCAACCCGAAGGTTGATTTCGTGTTTCGGACTTGATCATCTCTCATCCTAGGCATACGTCTAATCTTAACACATGACATGTATATAGTTCAAGCTTAAAACATTATCATAGATGTGTGTTCAAGATTACACATAACATGGACATCGTCCAAGCTTACACTTAACATGGATATAAATCCAAGCTTACTCTTAACATGGACCTCGTCCAAGCTTACACTTAACATGGATATAAATTCAAGCTTACTCTTAATATGGATATAAATCCAAGCTTATCATGTGATATGGACATAGACATAAAGTCTAAGCTTTACACCTTGACATAGACACAAAGTCTAAGCTTTTCGCCTTATAATAGACATGAAGTCTAAGCTTTGCACTTTGACATAGACGAAAAGTCTAAGCTTTACCTAGTGAACTTAATCGTCACCCTCTTGCACGGATGCAATCCGGGAGCATTAAGTCACCCATATCATCCTATCTCGTATTCAAAACAACCACAAGTACACTTCTATAATTAAACTCAAAAACATAGAATAATCATAAACTTTACATAACATATGATCATGGATTCCATGATCACCCTTGACCCGCCCATATTACCCTCATTTAACTCACCTTGATTTAGAGCACTCCCTTGATTGGTTGAAGTTCCTTTGCTTTGACTAGCACCTATATAAGAGCTAGTCTCATTATTTACACAATTGAACTAACATAAAGCATTTAAACAAATTAACCTCATAAGCATAAACTTTTACTTCCATTCATTTAACACTTGAGGCTTAATCTTGCTTAACCCTGTTTTATCACTTTACATGAACATTTATAATATTCAAAATTCTTAAATTTCATTAAACTTAGTTTTACATTTTCCATTTCAACAAATAGTGCCAAACTTACAACTTTTTCAATATACAATTTCTCAAGTTCAATTAAGACATGTTCTCAAATCATCAACCTCCTTCTAAATTAAGAGGTAAACCTTAAACATTGACATTTCTTGAAAACACCTTTTTGACTTTCACTTCTCAGCAACAAACACTAATCTAGCAATTTCATCATCTCAAAATAAATCTTTTCACACAATTTCATCAAAATTACATATTTACTTTCATTGAGGCATTTCATCAAACACTTAGTGTGCATAAAGCCATATTCAACCATTTCATAATCTAAGAAATTACCTTTTCCACCATTCATCATCTATTAGCTAGTTTATGCATAAACATATGCCATAACATCATAAAAACTAGTATTTATACATAACCATGACATAAATCCATCATAATTTATTTATATACTTTCATTTCCTTTACAAAAACTCATTTTCCTCATTCATTAATCCCCCAATCCGATTCTCAACTCATGCATACATTAATCCTACTCTAATTCGTAAAATACATAACTACTTAAACATAAACATAAATAAAATTCAAGTATTCAATCATACCTCAACTTCACTTCAACTCAAATCTTTGAACTAGCAAAATAGATAAAGAAGATTCTAGTTTCTTGCTTCCTTTTAGCTTTCTACACCTTTAATTACTTGCTTCCAAGCTTAATCAATTTTACCCTTTGGATTTGAAAACCCTAATTTCCTTGCTAGAACCGATCTATCTATCTATGTGTTTTAATTTGGGAAGAAGCTCAAATGAGCTAGAAACTTCCCTACTCTTCTCTTTATTAAACACACTATCATACTTTGGCAACATAGGCCCCTCCCCACCACTTTATAGTTTAGGTGGTCCTTAACTAGAATCTTAACCTTTGCATCATTAGTCCTTTATCCATTTAACACTTACTTATGATTATAAAATTCATTAAATCCTCAAATACCATATAAAAAATAAATAATAAACTATCTCAAAATTTGGGGCGTTACAACTCTCCCCCCGTTATGCTGTTCGCGTCCTCGCGAACTACTCTTGGTATTCTGACCATTAGTACATCACTAATCATTCACCTAGTATTCACATACATTCAATAAGATTCCTATCTTATTGCTCGACGAAATCATTTGAAACGTGTTATAAAAGATCCTTCATTCATAGGCGAAATATAACAATAGACAACCTTTCTGACCCCCACTTTTCTTTTAAACCATTATATCTTTCTTGGGCAACTTTAAATATTACTTCACCCTTAGATTTCTAACTTTACAGTTATTTAGATTTACTCGAACATTCATGTTTTAACACTCTTACAAGTACTAGGCTCGCCCTAGCACTTACTGTCCATTATACCTTCCCCCTTACTAGTTTTACTATATTCATCGTGTCTTACTACTTGCACCACTTTAGTAATTTCTAAATACATCATTCTTTTCTACCTTAATGGTCACATAGTGCAAAATCACTCCTATATCGTTTACTTATCGACAACATTAACTTGTCAAGAAATTGACAACTTTCAGAACGCGCAACATGTACAAAACATAATCATAACATGTCAGTCCATAATCAATGAATCATTTTTTTTTTCAAGTATAGTTCAACCTCTTTAGTAGTTTACCACTTACACACTTAACCTGCTGTTTCATTAAGTTATACTTTCAATATCTCACATTTGCACTTTCACTAGTCTTAAAACGTACTCAAACACTTATATTTCATATGATAGCTAGTTCAAAATTCATACTTTCCTTCATAATACACAATTTAGAGTAGATAAGTACCTATTAATTACTATATTACTGGGGTACTCCCCCCGTTATTCTTAGGTGGTTAGTAAATCAACTTACCTTGTCTGTCCGATGGGAAAAAAAATTCAGCATTTTCTTGTACCTTACTATTTTGGTAACTCGTCATCAAATCCATTATAATCTACTCATTTTCACACCTTTAACTGAACTTCTCACAGGGCACCATCAAGTTTAACCATTTATCTCATTCAGAACTTCTACAAATGAGCTTCCTTACAATTTACTTATTTATTTCCTTCGACTATTAGTATTTCTCGTGTTCCTACACACATTTCTCAGTATCAATACACATACTAGAACTTCAACAGTCTCATTTCGATGTTCCTTTATTTCCATATTAAACATTTTACTCTTCACTATTTAGATTTTCTCTTACAATTTAACGACTGAACCTCCAAAAATATTACTTTTCATACTTGAATCTTAGCTAAAAAGTGAAAATTAACCTTCACTATTTGATATCCCTTTCACCATTAAGGTGGAAACTGTTCTGTTTAGCGTGCTGGGGTGGAAATTGTCCTTCAAAGTAGTGGTGCGTACCATAATTTTAAAGTTTTATTGGGTTCATATACTTCCATCACAGGTTAGTTCTTCCTTTTTAAGTGCCAGTTCATCACATTTACCTTTGTCCTCATAATTTCGAGTCTACGTTCACTAACCTCTTTCAACTTCGATAACCAAAGTACTCAGCTTTTACTTAATCTCCTCTTAACGTTGGTAATTTCTTGTAGAATTTTGTGCACGTTGATCAATAAATCACACGCTAGGTGTTCTTTAGGCATACATTCATTATATTCTGTCACCCTAAGTCTTAAATTTCCTGCATTAAGTATTCTTTCCTCATGTAGCTTTCATTAGATGTTTCAATTAATCCACTTTCTATCTCCTTTCCCGTATTATCAAGTTTCTATTTCACAACCTTTACCAATAAAAACTCTCATAACTGAGAACTAATCCTTAATACCAAACAAATCATTATACTTTTTTTTTCCAGAAAATTTCTCGTTACACCATGTTCTCGCATCTTAATTCTCTTCTTTCAAGGTATTAAAACATGTTATCACTCTAAATTCTTCACTAGCTTTTCTTAATTTTAAACATCGTACATCATGCACATCTTATTACTTAGTCGCAACCAAGTCTTAAGTACCATGATAGTTGGATTGCTCATTCTCATGCAAAATTTTACTCTCCATGCTTAATTAGTTTTCTTAACTGTCTACTAAGTCTTATGTCATACTACAATCATTTGATGTACCATATCTCTTCCTTTTTAATATAAGAAGAACTACTCGTTTTCAGGCTTTCTACATTCTATCTTGTTCTTCTTATATTTGTGTAGTCTTAAAGCTATGAAGATCCAAATATTTATAGGACCTTACAATCGATTCAATATTATCTATCCCATCTTCCTCTTCTTCTAGGACCAAAGAGGTCTCTTGCTCATGACATTTCAACCTCAAAAGTAAGTAATTTGGTCCTCTTAACATTCTTACATTTGCCTAAGGGAGACTCTTTCTTTTCATTCAGTCCCTTCACTTGAAGGTTCGTTGCTATGCATTTCCATTGCAACACACTAACCCCACTCCAAGGGAACAAAATAATCATTTACTCACTATAGTCACAACTATATAGTTTCGTTGCCTCTCCAATTAAAGGTTAAGGCCTATACGCGTTCATGTAGAAAGTTACACAAAACATGTGCAGGTGTAAAGGAAGGTACCTACCACATATCTCGTGACTCCTTTACCCTTCTTCTACTCTAGATCGGGTTCCGGTCTCAGTTTAACCTGGACTGAGTTCACATTCCCTTCATACTTCCTTCTCTTTTTATGACTTCTTAATATTCTAAACAATCATGGATGCTAAGCTCCGCCCCTAAATCCATTCTTTTCACGCTTCAGTATTACTTGAACCGCTTTCATGCTTTTCTCGTTTCCGTTACATCATTTGTAGTCATCATAACTTAAGGGTACATTCATTATACTTTTGACAACTACTTTACATGACCGTTTCTATTCATGTGTTTGTTCATCTTAAACTTGCAACTTACATCATCCAATATAGAACTCGTGGTCACGAAAACTCAAGAGCACTCTTAGCATTAGTATAATCATAACCAAAACATAACCTGTCAACCCGCAAGTGTCTTTGATAATGCTAAAAACGAACATATATTTCATAGCATTATCCCTCAAGAAAGACAAGCTTTTAGTTGCAATTGTTCTATTTACAAGTGATATTCGTTTAAATAATAAAAGGTAAAGACAAAAGACAGATTCGACGAATTGAAGACGTAAACGACCAAAAAGCTCAAAAGTACAAAGTACAATCAAAGTGGTTCCAATTATTGATAAGAAACGTCTCAAAATTACAAGAGTACAAGAAGCAAAACGCAAAATACAGGATATTAAATTGTACGCAAGGACGTTCAAAAATCCAAAACCGGAACCAAAGTCAACTCTCAACGCTCGACGCAACGGACTGAAAATTACAAGTCAACTATGCCTATAAATTTAATATAATATATATATAATTATAATAAAATTATATATATATTATATATTATAAAAATCCGGCGGCTATACTGTTGCAAAGCTGAAAGACAGCTGGAACCGATGGCCATGCGATCGCATGGCCTGGAGGAAGAAATCCCATGCGATCGCATGGCAAGCTGGGACAGGCCTCACCTATAAATCTCGCATGTTTTGGACGTAAAAAACACACCTTTTTCTAATTTCTTTGTCTTATCTAATGTACCAAGTATCACTCCAATTAGTAATCTCAATTTGTAATTTTAATTTTAAGTTAGTGATAATAATAAGGTTGGGTTAGTCGAATGTTTTAAGGTCTTGTAAGTCGGAACTCTGTCCGTATAACGCTACGCTATTAATACCCACTGTAAGTTATGTTTATGTTATTTTCATTAATGTCTCGTAGCTAAGTTATTATTATGCTTATCTAAGCCGAAGTAATCATGATGTTGGGCTAAAATATTTAAAATTGGGTAATTGGGCTTTGTACCATAATTGGGGTTTGGACAAAAGAACGACACTTGTGGAAATTAGACTATGGGCTATTAATGGGCTTTCTATTTATTTAATTAAATGATAGTTTGTTAATTTAATATGAAGATTTACAATTGGACGTACCTATAAATAACCACATACACTCGATCGGACACGATGGGCGGGATATTTATATGTACGAATAATCGTTCATTTAACCGGACACGGGAATGGATTAATAGTCTATGGAATTATTAAAACAGGGGTGAAATTATGTACAAGGACACTTGGCATAATTGATAACAAAGTATTAAAACCTTGGGTTACACGCAGTCGATATCCTGGTGTAATTATTAAACAAAGTATTAAGACCTTGTTACAGTTTAAGTCCCCAATTAGTTGAAATATTTGACTTCGGATATAAGGATAATTTGACGAGGATACTCGCACTTTATATTTATGACTGATGGATTGTTATGGACAAAAACCAGACGGACATATTGAATATTTTAAGACAAAGGACAATTAACCCATGGGAATAAACTAAAATCAACACGTCAAACATCATGATTACAGAAGTTTAAATAAGCATAATTCCTTTATTTTCATATTTAATTGCACTTCTAATTATCGCTCTTTTATTTATTGTCATTGTATTTAATTGCACTTTTAATTATCGTACTTTTTAATTATCGCACTTTTATTTATCGCAATTTCATTATCATTATTTACTTTACGCTTTAAATTAAGTCTTTTATTTATTTAATATTTTACATTAGGTTTTAACTGCGACTAAAGTTTTAAAAATTGACAAACCAGTCATTAAACGGTAAAAACCCCTTTTATAATAATAATATCACTTATATATATATTTGTATTTTTATAAATTTAAAACTAATATAGCGTTAAGCTTGTTTAAGAGTTCCCTGTGGACGAACCGGACTTACTAAAAACTACACCACTGTACGATTAGGTACACTGCCTATAAGTGTTGTAGCAAGATTTAGGTATATCCATTCTATAAATAAATAAATATCTTGTGTAAAATTGTATCGTATTTAATAGTATTTCCCTGTAAAAATATAACTATTTTATATACACCTCGCATAACATCAGTCTTTCTTGTATCGGATCCGGTCATACCACACCATAGACAGAACTTACTAGGGATGACCTAAGATTGTGCGTAAGCTAAACACAAATCCATAGACATAAGGTCTAAGCTCATCAAGATTAACATGGACGTAAGTTCAGGCTCACTAACATTATCATGGACGCAAGTCCAAGCTCATTAACTCTACCATGGACGCAAGTCCAAGCTCATTAACTTTACCATGGACGCAAGTCCAAGCTCATTAACTTTACCATGGATCCAAGCTTACCATTATCAACATGGACACAATTCCAAGCTTATCATCATCAACATGGACGCAAGTCCAAGCTAATCCTCATTGATATGGACACAAGTCTAAGCTAATCATCATTGACATGGACATAAGTTCAAGCTAATCATCATTGACATGGACACAAGTCCAAGCTAATCATCATTGACATGGACACAAGTCCAAGCTAATCATCATTGACATGGATCCAAGCTTCGTTACTTAGTGGGTTTGATCATCACCCTCTTGCACGGATGCAATTCGGGTGTACCAAACCACTCTCGTACATCACATCACAAGTGCATAGTTTTCTCAAAAATACTAACAAACTCATGCATAACACACATTCATTCTTCCCATTCCTTTCTTCTAGTTTCTAGCATCATATACAATCCTAAGGAACATGACATAATACTTTAAACATTATCTATCATGCAAGTCATAAACCGCCTATTAAAACTTAGAGTTGGTTTAAGCCTAGATAACCCTACGGTGGATTATCCAAGTCCCATAAACCATAGCTCTGATACCAACTTTTAACACCCTTAAAAGATGACATTTTTTTTTAGATCCCACTATGGGATCCCATCATCCCACTATGGGATCAAGTTCTTATCAGATTTCTTGAAAATCACCTTTGATCCCATTCCGGGATCTTTTAATCCCATTCCGGGATCAGGCCCTGACATGGTAGTTTTTAACCAAATTAACACTTGTGACCCGTTTGACTATCAACGCATAACAACTCCGTTCCAACCTGTTTTAATCGTCATAACACATAAACAAACTTAAACATCTTTTATCTTAATACACTTTTGACCCTTGACGTTAATAAGCGGTTATCATAAAGCTAGATTCAAATAAGAGACTTGCATACCACTTGCTAAGTGCCGAATGCTCCTTTAAAACCTTGTCGTCCCATACCTTCTCGATGCATAAGAACCTAACAAACATTAACAACATAACGAGATAAGCAATACGCTTAGTGAGTTAATGGTAAATAAATATCCTAAACTTAAAACATAAACACAATCATAACGTAACCATAACCTTCCAACCTGAAGGTTGATTTCGTGTTTTGAACTTGATCATCTCGCATCCTAGGCATACGTCTAATCTTAGCACATGACATGTACATAGTTCAAGCTTAAAACATTATCATAGATGTGTGTTCAAGATTACACATAACATGGACATCGTCCAAGCTTACACTTAACATGGATATAAATCCAAGCTTACTCTTAAAATGGACCTCGTCAAAGCTTACACTTAACATGGATATAAATCCAAGCTTACTCTTAATATGGATATAAATCCAAGCTTATCACGTGATATGGACATAGACATAAAGTCTAAGCTTTACACCTTGACATAGACACAAAGTCTAAGCTTTTCGCCTTATAATAGACATGAAGTCTAAGCTTTGCACTTTGACATAGACGAAAAGTCTAAGCTTTACCTAGTGAACTTAAACGTCACCCTCTTACACGGATGCAATCCGGGAGCATTAAGTCACCCATATCATCCTATCTCGTATTCAAAACAACCACAAGTACACTTCTATAATTAAACTCAAAAACATAGAATAATTATAAACATCTCTTTTACATAACTTATGATCATGGATTCCATGATCACCCTTGACCCGCCCATACTACCCCCATTTAACTCACCTTGATTTAGAGCACTCCCTTGATTGGTTGAAGTTCATTTGCTTTGACTAGCACCTATATAAGAGCTAGTCTCATTATTTACACAATCGAATTAACATAAAGCATTTAAACAAATTAACCTCATAAGCATAAACTTTCACTTCCATTCATTTAACACTTGAGGCTTAATCTTGCTTAACCCTGTTTTATCACTTCACATGAACATTTATAATATTCAAAATTCTTAAATTTCATTAAACTTAGTTTTACATTTTCCATTTCAACAAATAGTGCCAAACTTACAACTTTTTCAATATACAATTTCTCAAGTTCAATTAAGACATGTTCTCAAATCATCAACCTCCTTCTAAATTTAGAGGTAAACCTTAAACATTGACATTTCTTGAAAACACCTTTTTGACTTTCACTTCTTAGCAACAAACACTAATCTAGCAATTTCATCATCTCAAAATAAATCTTTTCACACAATTTCATCAAAATTACATATTTACTTTCATTGAGGGATTTCATCAAACACTTAGTGTGCATAAAGCCATATTCAACCATTTCATAATCTAAGAAATCACCTTTTCCACCATTCATCATCTATTAGCTAGTTTATGCATAAGCATATGCCATAACATCATAAAAACTAGTATTTATACATAACCATGACATAAATCCATCATAATTTATTTATATACTTTCATTTCCTTTACAAAAACTCATTTTACACATTCATTAATCCCCCAATCCGATTTTCAACTCATGCATACATTAATCCCACTCTAATTCGTAAAATACATAACTACTTAAACATAAACATAAATAAAATTCAAGTATTCAATCATACCTCAACTTCACTTCAACTCAAATCTTTAAACTAGCAAAATAGATAAAGAAGATGCTAGTTTCTTGCTTCCTTTTAGCTTTCTACACCTTTAATTACTTGCTTCCAAGCTTAATCAATTTTACTCTTTGGATTTGAAAACCCTAATTTCCTTGCTAGAACCGATCTATCTATCTATGTGTTTTAATTTGGGAAGAAGCTCAAATGAGCTAGAAACTTCCCAACTCTTCTCTTTATTAAACACACTATCATACTTTGGCAACATAGGCCCCTCCCCGCCACTTTATAGTTTAGGTGGTCCTTAACTAGAATCTTAACCTTTGCATCATTAGTCCTTTATACATTTAACACTTACTTATGATTATAAAATTCATTAAATTCTCAAATACCATATAAAAAAAAAAATAATAAACTATCTCAAAATTTGGGGCGTTACAAACAAGCCCCATCCAAAGTACCAGAATGATGGGGATATTCTATATGCATCTTGTGAATGTCGATTATCAGGTGTTCAATCCATATGAATGATTTTTATGCATGCATGATGTTTATGAGAAATGAAAATATGAAATCTTGTGGTCTATTAAAATTATGAAATGACTATTTATGATAAACTAATGAACTCACCAATCTTTTAGTTGACACTTTAAAGCATGTTTATTCTCAGGTATGAAAGAAATCTTCCGCTGTGCATTTGCTCATTTTAGAGATATTACTTGGAGTCATTCATGGCATATTTCAAAAGACGTTGCATTCAAGTCGTTGAGTTCAATAGAGATTATTATTAAGTAAATGATAGATTAGGTCATTTATAGGTTGGATATTATGAAATGGTATGCATGCCTGTCAACTTTCGATGTAATGAAAGTTTGTCTTTAAAAACGAATGCAATATTTGTAAAATGTATCATATAGAGGTCAAATACCTCGCAATGTAACCATATGTTGGAGACTTCGTCCAGATGGATTAGGACGGGTCACTACAGGTGGTATCAGAGCGGTGGTCATAGCGAACCAGGTCTTGCATTAGTGTCTCTAACAGGTAGTTGTTAGGATGCATTAGTGAGTCTGGACTTCGGGCTAGTAGTTGTTAGGTTATATTAATGAGTCTAAACTTGAACCTGGTCTGCATGTCAAAAGTTTTGCTTATCATTTCTTGTCGGAAATCACTTGCTTATCATTCTTAGTCTAGACACATCTTACTGCATTGATTGCATGAACAGTGTATAGATAAATTCATATCTTAGCGTATCTGTTACTGTAAACTTTACCTGACACATTTTCTTAATTCCCTCCATAATCTACGAGATCTTCTGTACCATATATAGGTATTCTATGTAATTAGAATGTCATCTAATATCCAATAATCATTTCATATCGAAAACCCTTTATCTAACCGTACAAGATGGAACTCACAATTAGTTCAAAATCCTTAGATTCCGACAGCTATTCCGATATGGATTTTCACTCTAGCTCCAAAAGCAGTGAGACCGAAATAGATCAACCATTTAGCCATTATCAGTTCTGGATGAATTGGGGATGGGTTCGTAGTCTATTAAATCATTGGAGACAAGAAGAAGGCAATCCTTTCCACCCACCGAATTCACCTCTTGGCGATGAACCTGAAGCACTTACCGGCAAACCAGTTCGAAACACCATCTTCACTTTCATTTTCAGAGTATCTCGCCACGACTATATCATATCTACAATTCTAAACCTTATTCACCCGTGTATTCCAACCGCCAATCATCCCAGAGTAATCGAAGAGGTCAACAAGCTTTGCGCCCGAGTTGTAGCCTTGGAAAATATGGTGCAAAACGTACCAGCTTCAGCAACATCACCGGCACCAACATCAATACCAGTACCACCAACAACAACATCCGCATCACATGCCTCAACATCACAATCTATACCTCAAGCATAATCATCGTTCTACATGACGTTCTACATCATTTATCTTCGTTCGACATGGCAATTATGTAATCTCTAATGTTTTAGAGATTATATATTCTTGTTTTAACGGTAAATCAAATGAGTTTAATATCATACTGACTCATTAAATATATGATTACATCTGAAGAAAATATATATGTATATATGTTTTCATAAAGGTTGTAATTAAAAATTCTTTTATACAAGCTGTTAATGGTGAAAATATTTTAACGGGTAGGTAATGCCCAAGAAATATTTAGATTTCACATTAATAAGTTACACTGTACATTCTTCGAATCCGATTCAACAGTCATTTACTATCCTACTTACATCCACACGATATACGAATCCATTCACCACAGAATAACCATTTTCATCCAATTTCATATTTGGATTTTGATTTATCAGAATCCAACAAGTGGCATAATGAAGAAAACATTGGACAAAATAAAATTTGTTAGAAACAAACAAATTAACTATGAGAAATTTTGTTAAGAATCCACGCTAACAAAATCCTAGCTAACTGTTCCTAGCTAACTATTAATTCCTTATTACATTTATTTATCGCAATTTAATTATCGCAATTTTAATTCTCGCAAATTTATTTATCATCATTTAATTTCTGTTATTTATTTTACGCACTTTATTTATCATCATTTAAATACTGTTATTTACACATTTTAAATATCGGGACACGTATACAATGTTTTGACATATCATATCGACGCACCTATATATATTATTTGGAATAACCATAGACACTCTATATTCAGTAATGTTCGAGTTAGCTATACATGGTTGAGGTTGATTCTAAAATAATATATATACTTTGAGTTGTTATCGAGTTTGAGACATGTATACAATGGGTCACGATACGTATTAATTAATTCGAATATTATATATTAAACTATATATGAATTATTGAATTACTAACTGTGGACTACTAACATTAGACAATTAAAATGAATTAAAATATTGATTATAACATATGAAACTAAACATTTCTTCAAGTTTGCCACTTGATTTCATCTTAAACCTCATTTGTATCTTGACGATTACAATCTGCGATTCAAACCTTTCATAATTCTTGAAAACACCTCAATCGAGAGGATGGACCAACCACACTTCATCTACGGAAGAAAAGATTGATGCATATAGTTGTTGATATTGCTCAAAATGAACATATATTTAGGCACAATATCAGTCCAAAATAATAAATTTGTGTTTGTATTTGTATCACTTTTCGGTTGTAATTGTATAAATTTCTAAAAGTGAAAAATGGAGCTTCGTGGTTAAATATATTTTTAGAAGACGTCAAAACACGAGAGAGGTACAAGTCAACAAGTACAAAGTACAAATTCACGAAGCATGAAGAAAAATTGTCGGCACACCAGAGATGGGTAGCTTCAACACTCGCATCACTTGGATTTTTAATTCAAGAGATGGGACATACACTTAACAATAAAAAAAAATAAAAAAGTATGTCAAGTATCATGACCAAGATTAAAAATCAATAAAAGTTAGGCAAAGGTGATATTGTTTCTGTATTAAAATGGGAAGTGGTCAAAGTTGCAAAGACATACCTAATAAACAATAATAAAATGTTAGGTGAAAATTTGCTTATGATCATATTAAAATGGGAAAGCAGAACAAGTTGAAGAGGAGGATATATACACACTCTGACACATTCGAAAGAGAGGAGGAGTTCAGTCTTCGGACTGATACTCTGTACTGTAATACTCCGTAGTAATATTTAGTAGTAATTATTATTTAGTATGATCATTTAGTATTGTACGGGTGTTGTAATGCAAGTTTTCTACCATGTGAAGATAATGAAAGCTATAAATTTGTATGTAAGTCTTATTTACTCTTTTATTATGTATTGTAGCTAATTTATTATTATGCTTATTTAACCCAAGTAGTTGTGATATTTGACTAAAAATAGGAAATGGGTTAATCTAAATATGTACAACGGTTAATATTTAAATAAAGAATGATCTTAAGAGAAATTGAGATTTTAACTATTAATGGGTATGGTAATTAATTAACTAAGTGACGACTTGTTAAACACATTACACTTATACTTTTAATTTGATATAGGTATAAATAATCACATACGTTGACCGGACATGGAAGACGGATTATTTATATATAGAGAGAATTATTCATTGAAATAGACACGTGAATGAATTAATAATTAAAAGACTAGTTAAAATTAAGGGGGTTATATTCAGTGACAACTGGTATAATTACTGACATATGTGACAACCGCTTCGTACCATTTAAATATTAATTAATTAGAATATTTAACTGTGGTTACAAGATAGAATGACGAGGACACTCGCATTTGATGCTTGTAATTATAGGACTGCGCTGGACAATTCCAGGTAGACATCTTAAATATTCTACGGGTACAAAGGAAAATTAACCCAGGGTAAAAAGTAAAAAGTAAAAAGTCAAACATCGTAACTACGGAAGTTAAATAAGCATAATACTCTTTTATTGTATTTTTTATCTTGTTTAGTTAATTTGTATTTACTTTTACCGTTGTAATTTTTTTATACCTTTTTACTGTTTTAGTTTAATTTTGCCTTAGTTGTTAAGTTTATAAGTAGAAACTCATAAAAAGACAAACCGGTCGTTAAACGATAAAAACTCCTAAAAATTAGTATTAGCTATAAAAGTAAAATTAGAATCCCTAAATAGAAAATAGAAATAACAAGGCTTTCCCGTGGAACGAAACTCGGATTTACCCTAACTATATTACCATACGATTAGGTATACTTGCCTATTGTGTTGTAGTAAAAATTAGGTTTATTCCGTAAATAAAATAATAATAAAACTTGTAGGTTAAAAATATATACCACTACGAACACATTAGTTATGCACCTAAAAACACTCGGAACCTGAGTAAATATTTAACACGTATCTGTGCTACCTCCTTTGGCATTGTTATTACCGAAAATAACTTTGCAATCCCTTTCCAAAGTAGCTAATTTTGTCACAGCTTCAGCAAATCAATTTCGAATTTTCATTCGAATAAACTCTATTATAATTTTGATATATAAGTTTGTCCTTTGTCATCGTTGCCAGAGAACCGTTTATATCTCACCACATTAGCAGTAAACTTACCAACAACTTCGTTGATCTTTGACTTTCCGAAAAATCATTATATTTATCGAAACCCTATCATATACTCATCCGCATCTTATAACTAGAATGACTATACCACTTACTGAGAACTAGCAATCAGTATTTTGAAATCTCGCAGCGTTGCTACATCAACAGTTATAGACATATAACATTTATCTCTTAGAATTATGATCTTCCATTCTGAAATTCTGAAAAGCAACCAGTCTGCGAATCGATACGCTGAATTTTGAAAAGTTGAATGAAGCAACAAAAACTGTAAACGACCTTAACAGTCGAAAGTTTGATGATAAAGAATAGTATGTTGGCAAAGCTCAGAGAAGGTTTGTAACTGGAAAACGGATTGAACAAACCATGAAGGAGGCTGTGGACAAATCACAACGACTAAATCTGCCTTCAAAGAATCCAAATGATTTCGTGACTGCTGAATTCATTGCTCCTGACTCTAAACCTTTACGGACAAATCTTCATCATCATCCATCAATATTAGAAATTCTAAGATATCATCGTATCTTTCATCATAAATATCCTCAATATTTCTGAAGATATTTTCATCACTATTCTTATCTGAAATCATTTATCTCTTCGAGATATCAGTGCTACGTCAGAAAAGAAACTGTTTTAGTTTCTAAACTCTGAAAAATTCGAACTAAAAATTTGAATGTTTTTGTAGTAATGTTGGGAACTGAAGCATGAGTTAGTATAATATAATGACACTTGATCAACGTGATTATATTACAGTAAGTCATGCTGAGTTTCTAATAGAGCGTGATGATTCACAGACTATAACATCATCATGTGCCATGTTACATGACTATTACATTCTATCTAATCTCTAAACATATCAAGAACATATTTTTTTGATAGTTCTATCTTTCTTATGAATCCTAGTAACTTAAACAATCAAGATCGTGCTATTACAATCTCTCTCTTAGAACATTAGTCATGTTCATTCGAAACTTCATATCTACGAATTCTGGACCATTATTCGCTTGACTTAAAGTCGGGAGGAGAAAACAAAAGTATAGAACTCCAAAATATAAAGGAAACGAAGGGAGTGGATTTATAGTAAAATATTCTGCAGAGCAATCGAGACAGATTATCGCATTTAACCAAAGAGGATTCTAATTTTCTTAATTACCGAAGAATCAAATCTTATTACAAAGATTTTCTCCAAAACCTTTGAACTCTAGAAATCAATCCTAGCTACGTCAAAAGATATGACGAATCTACATTTACTCATTTCACTCTTTTGTGATAACTTCACTCGTACTCTTCGAATAATCGAATTGTTTTATCTATATTACTCATTGATGACAAAACTTTAAATTTCAGCTCGTATGCGTCATGAAAACATACTTATTGACAGCCATGACCATTCCAATCAAATTTTGAGACGAAATTTCTTTAACGGGTAGGTACAGTGACGACCCGAAAATTTCCGACCAAATTTAAACTTAATCTTTAATAATTCCGACACGATAAGCAAAGTCTATTAAATTGAATCTCAAAAATTTTGAACTATTTCATATATTCAATTGACCTTCGACCATTCCCGACGATTCACAAATAACTATTTGTAAATAGATATGTGTGTATATATATACATGGTAATTGAAATTATAATTTGAAATATTATATGTTGTTATTAGTAATTATGTAAAATAAAATAAAAATAGGATATTATAATAATTATTATTTAAAACATATCTATATATAAATGAATTATATTAAAAATAAATAAATATTAAATGATTATAATACTCGTTTGATGTTTCGATTGATATTAAAAAAGTTAAATTCAAACTTATGTAATTTTAAAATAAACGGTGATACGAAAATGAGTTCTATAAATTTTAGGCATATTAAAAATGTATTTAGGAACTATTTATTAAGTTTTAACACTTTTTATATTTTACCCAGAATTGAGAGGGATAGTTGATGTAATTTTTATTTAATAAATTAATAGTCGAATATTATACCATAATGACCGAAATAAATAAAGGAATTTAATTTTAAATTTTGAGATTTTTCCGAAGACTTTTATCCGCCACTGATTTCAAATAGTGGACGACGATACACAGTCCGTGAAAACTGTCGGTAGAGTAAATCATTTGAGGTTGCTAATTATTTATTTATTATTATTTCTTTTGCACGTTCTATTCTCTATCCATCCCATCTTTTCTATATTATATCTAATATATCTATATGCATATACATATATTCACAGAGATAGATTAAGAACCATGAACCACTTTCATCACCCTCATCAAATAACTCCTTCTCATTTGATTCTTTCTTGTTAATCAAATAAAACCACCAACGACAACCATCATCATAAGCTACTAGTTATTTCTGTTGCCCGACTTCATATATGCATACATATATTCTTGTTTACTATTCCTTGTTTCACTATCACCAAACCGAACCATCACCATATAAGATCACTCTTTTTATTTTATTTTGTTGTTGTTACACGACTCAAGAACAACCACCTTCACCAACACCCTCACCATTAAAACAACCACCTCCTAATCACCACCATACGCCACCCTACAACCCTACTCCACCATGAAACCCATTTAAACTTTTCCTGTGTGTTTCTATGTCAGACCGTTGAAACCACTCAAACTCATCGTGAGCTACCCCACTAATGCATACTATTTTAATCAAACCTAAAACAAACCAATTTAATTCTTGTTCACTATTGCAACTGGTTTCCGTTTACTCATTTACCAACACCACCACTAGACCCTACAACTCAAATGTTGCATCGTAGTTTGGAACCAACCATCGAAAATCCATTTAAAAAGTTATACTGCTACACTCTTCTTCCTGTTTCTACTGCAATTTAAAACAAAGACGAAGGTGATGGTTAGCAACTGTTGCACGCTCCTCCAACCACCCATGTAAACCCCCATAAAACACCATTGTAAGCTTCAACTGTTATCTACTTCGGTTAGTACCGTTTTCCTGTCAACAAACCCAAGAAAAACTGATATACCTTTTCTTCTTGTTCGATAATCAATTGCCAATCCTACTGCTACTGCTCTTTTACGGTTCTATTTATATTCTTGATATTATATTATAATGAAAAACGATAATGGAAAGGAGATGGTGAAAAAGTGAAGATGATAGTGACATATTGATGCTACTGTTCGATTACACCACCAGTTAATTCTTGTTCCTGTTAAACACTCGATCAAACCCAAACAATCATCTAATATGGGCTGCTTTTGGGCCGTAGCCAAACCCATTTGTTTTCTATTTTAATTGAAGCCCAAACCCTGCTACTGTGCATTACGCTTTCTGTTTCCTTCCTCTATTAAATGGTAGTGATTATAATCGTAATAATGGAAAAGAGATGATTAAATTATGATAATGATGCGAAATTAATGATAATGATTATGTTATACGGTGAGAATGATGATGACGATCTAAATGATGATTTAAATGATGATATTCGTTGTTGAGTAGATTAGGATAATAGATGGTGATATAGATGATGACATAGAACGATGATGATGATGATAAATAGTTGCATGATGATGGTGTGAATGTTATATGATGACATGAATTGATAAATAAAGAATATGAAGAAAACATAAATATTCGAGTTAAAGATATATAGGATACAAAGTATTTCAGAAAGACGAGTTAGCTCGGTTGGTTAAGGGTGATGTCGGGGAACGAGAGGTCGTGGGTTCGAGCCTGGCATGTGACATAATTGTTATCTTTTTAAGGTAGTATTATTATTATTATTATTAATTTCTATTATTATTATTATTATTATTATTATTATTATTATTATTATTATTATTATTATTATTATTATTATTATTATTATTATTATTATTATTAATATAAGTATGATTATTATTATTATTATTATTATCAATGTAAATATCCTTATTAGAATTATTATTATTATTAGTATTATTATTACAATTATTATTATTATCAACATCATTGATATTATTGTTGTTATCATTATTGTTAAAAAATATCATTTTTATAAATGTCATTTAGCAAAAGTATTATTGTTATTATTATTATCATTATCATTATTATCATTAGTAGTAAAATTATTATTATAATAATTATTATTATTAGTAGTATTATCATTATGATCCTTAAAGTACTTTTTATTTTTTTATCATTTTTATTAGTATTATTGAAATAAACATTTTTATTTAAACTATCATTTTTATGATTAAAAGTATCACTTTTATTATTATTAGAATTATCATAATTTTTATCATAATTAGTATTATTTTTATCATTATTATTATTATTAGTATTATTAATATATCAAATAAAGATTTTCTATATAAAAATATATTTATAACATAAAACCTAACCATATTAATACTTTTGAAATAAATGTTAATTATCTATATAAAAATAAATATATATCTAATTAAGTTATTAATAAAAATATGATATAAAATAACAATTAAAATCACTAATAATATATATATTTGTTTGATTACCATTACATGTGTTAATATACATAATTGATATAGGTTCGTGAATTCGAGGCCAACCCTGCATTGTTCAGTATCGTCATGTGTGTATTTTTACTACAAAATATCGTATAGTGAGTTTCATTACTCCCTTTTTAAATGCTTTTGCAATATATATTTTTGAGACTGAGAATACATGCGCTTTTATAAATGTTTGACGAAATAGACACAAGTAATTGAAACTACATTATATGGTTGAATGATCGAAGCCGAATATGCCCCTTTTAGCTTGGTAGCAAAAGAATTAGGGAACTAGCCCCTAATTGACACGAATCCTAAAGATAGATCTATTGGGTCCAACAAGCCCCATCCAAAGTACCGGATGGTTTAGTACTTCGAAATTATCATGTCCGAAGGGAGTCCCGGAATGATGGGGATATTCTATATGCATCTTGTGAATGTCGATTATCAGGTGTTCAATCCATATGAATGATTTTTATGCATGCATGATGTTTATGAGAAATGAAAATATGAAATCTTGTGGTCTATTAAAATTATGAAATGATTATTTATGATAAACTAATGAACTCACCAACCTTTTGGTTGACACTTTAAAGCATGTTTATTCTCAGATATGAAAGAAATCTTCCGCTGTGCATTTGCTCATTTTAGAGATATTACTTGGAGTCATTCATGACATATTTCAAAAGATGTTGCATTCAAGTCGTTGAGTTCAATAGAGATTATTATTAAGTAAATGACATATTAGGACATTTATAGGTTGGTTATTATGAAATGATATGCATGCCTGTCAACTTTCGATGTAATGAAAGTTTGTCTTTTAAAAATGAATACAATGTTTGTAAAATATATCATATAGAGTTCAAATACCTCGCAATGTAACCATATATTGGAGACTTCGTCCAGATGGATTAGGACTGGTCACTACATCTACGCCTTTCTTCATGCATATTATGCGCCATTTCTGCATCGGCGCTGGCTAATTGCACCCCTATAGTGCTTTCCACGTTACATATTTCGAGATGTGGTGCAATGCCTTTAACTTTGAACCTTTTTAAAAATGTGTTCTCGTGTAAAAGGCACCAGAAGAGCTGGTATGCCTTCAGTGAGAGGGTTGGATTCATGGTGCATATTAGAGCCGGTGTGCGCGAAAAGTGAAAAAATTCCTTCATTTTATCGATAATACCTCTTGATAACAGTAGGGGTCAAAAAAAAAACTTGAAATAAGAAATACAGGACCCATATGTATCTTCATCTTCTTCAATTCTTTTCCGATTGCTCTGCAAGTAAAAATAGGTTTTCAACAAAACCAAATTTTTAACTTTAATTTATATTTACAATATAACATTAGATCATTGTTAAATTATCTAAAATATATATTTTACATTATAAATTATCACATCACTGAATAAAATCATTTAAAATTAAGTTTTAACATAGTAAAAGTATTCGAATATATGAAGTGTTGTGATGCCTCCTTCATGGTTGATGACCAGTGCCACCACATGCTCAACCAATGGTCAGGGCTGGTAGTGCGTGCAGTAAAGTTGGGCATCAATTATGAAGGGGCATCACAAACTCCATATCCTGAAATACTTCTATTGTGTTAAAACTTGATTTTAGATAATTTTACTCAGCTCTGCGATAATCTCTAATGCAAAATATATATTTTAGATGATATAAAGATGATCTAATGTTATATTTTGTAAGTATAAATGAAAGCTAAGAATTTGATTTTGTTAAAAACTCATTTTTAGTTGCGGAGCAATCGGGAAAAAATTGAAGGAGGTGAAGGTTCATATATGGGGTCCAGAACTTTTCCCTTACTGTTATCAAGAAGTAACATAACTAGCACCCAACATCTACACATATTATCACCAAAGTATCATTTTTAGCCCCCAATATTAGAGTGCTCCTAATCAAGACATGGTTTCTTCCAGGACTAACCAACCATTCAGTGCCACATCAGCACCTCCATCCCACTTCCTTACCAGGACTAAAAACACTCCCAACAATGACACTCCTCCCTCAAATAAATTGAACCCACTATATTAATTAAATAAATACATGTACAACTTCAAAAGTAAAAGGTACCTGTGATTATTGCATCTCCTTCGTCCGCATCGTCCACAAATGTGCTGAAAAAGGACGAAAATGAGAATGAGTGAGTTGGGCGGCGGCCTGGGCTGGAGGTGGACGGGACCGTTGGAAGCTGCCTTATAGGTGAAGCGACCCGTCCTAATCTATCCGGACGAAGTCCATTTCGATTACAAATGATTCACAATAGTTGATTACATCGCGAGGTACTTAACCTCTATATGATACATTTTACAAACATTGCATTCATTTTTATAAGACAAACTTTCATTACACCGACAGTTAACAACATGCATACCATTTTATAATATATCAAACTATAATTGACTTAATAATAATCTTGATGAACTCAACGACTCGAATGCAACGTCTTTTGAAATATGTCATGAATGACTCCAAGTAATATCTCTAAAATGAGCAAATGCACAGCGGAAGATTTCTTTCGTACCTGAGAATAAACATGCTTTCAAGTGTCAACCAAAAGGTTGGTGAGTTCATTAGTTTATCATAAATATTCATTTCCATCATTTTAATAGACCACAAGAATTTCATTTTCAGTTCTCATAAATATACGTCCCATGCATAGAGACAAAAATAATCATTCATATGGTGAACACCTGGTAACCGAAATTAACAAGATGCATATAAGAATATCCCCTATCATTCCGGGAAATCCTTCGGACATGATAAAAACAACATCGAAGTACTAAAGCATCCGGTACTTTGGATGGGGTTCGTTAGGCCCAATAGATCTATCTTTAGGATTCGCGTCAATTAGTAGATCGGTTTACTAATTCTTAGGTTACCAAGCAAAAGGGGCATATTCGGCTTCGATCATTCAACCATATAATGTAGTTTCGATTACTTGTGTCTATTTCGTAAAACATTTATAAAAGTTGCGCATGTATTCTCAGTCCCAAAAATATATATAAAAAGGGAGCAAATGAAACTCACCATACTGTATTTTGTAGTAAAAATACATATGACTAGATTGAACAATGCAGGGTTGGCCTCGGATTCACGAACCTATATCATTTGTATATATATTAAGACGTATACTTGTAATCGAACAAATATATATTATTATTAGTGATTTAACTTTTATATTATTAACTTATATATACTTTTCATTATTTCATTAAATGTATTCTTTTTGTATATAAAAAGCATTAATATAGTTAAGTTATGTTTGTTAAATATATATATATATATATATATATATATATATATATATATATATATATATATATATATATATATATATATATATATATATATATATATATATATATATATCATTTATTTGTTAAAACTAGTAATTGTAGTAATACTAAATTAATATTTGTAATGGTAAAAATGATAATACTTAATATAAAAAAAATAATAATGTTAATAATCTTAGTGATAAATGTATGGTATAATAATAACTATAAAATATTAATCTTTTCTGTAAATGATAGCTTTAATACTAAATCTTATAATAATGATAATTACAGTAGTTTTTAATAAAATGAAAAATTTAGTAATGAAAGAAATAATCATTTTGATAATATTACTTAATACTTAATAATAATAATAATTTTAACCATTTTATTACTACTAATGATTTTACTAATAATACTTATGCTTATAATAATAATTCTAATATTTATAATGATACTAGTTTTAATATTAATCAATATGATAATGAATTTCATTAGGTTCATAATAATACTAATCGAAATCATAATAATGATATTAATACTAACAACAATCTTCATAATAATAATAATAATAATAATAATAATAATAATAATAATAATAATAATAATAATAATAATAATAATAATAATAATAATAATAATAATAATAATAATAATAATAATAATAATACTAATAAAAATCATGATATTACTAATACTTAGTAATAATAATAATTGATAATTACATCTTATATTAATAATGTTAATGACGGTAATAATTTTAGTACTAATATTAATAATAATAACAATAATAATCATAACAATAATAATCATATTACTAATAATATTAATTAACATTAATAAGTAAGAAATAATAATAATATAAATAAAAAAATAAAAAAAGAAGACTACCTCAATGGGATGAAGTCCTAAAAAAATATATTGAAAACAGCCCATACCGGGGTTCGAACTTGTGACCCCTAGCTAACCCGACACCACACTTAACCAGTTGGGCTGCTGCCCTTTTTCCGAAATATAACAGAAACATATATGTATAACCCGTACGTTCCTATTTCCATTTATCACCTTCTTCATATACTTCGATCGACCAAGACAAAGCCAAGTTAACAACTATCTGCTTTTTTAGTTTTAGAACTTCAAATATATAAAAAAAATGATTTAGTTTGATTTTAGAAAATTAACAGAAAACAAAACAAAAAATAAAATAAAAATAAAATAACAAAAAAGAATACCTGCTGTTCGTAACACAAAAAAAAAAAAATTGGATTTTGATTTCAAGAATGTTTTACAATATAATTATAAAATGAAACATGTTTTGTTTGTGATTAAATGGATTAATCAACAGCAAAATAAATAAAAAAAAATTTAAATAAGAAAGAGTGCTGCTGCTGGGTTACGGTTTTTAAAAAAAAAATTATATAATGATTTTGATTTTGAATACGAATTAGGAAAATCTTACAACATGAAATATGTTGTATATCATTCATATAAACGTTATCAATCATCAATTTAACAAGAAACATAACATATAACTCGAATTCGATTGTAAAACAATGTTTGACTTTTTAGGTTTAAAATTTGACTCTTCGAATTCGAGCTTGATATAACGAATTAGGACCTGCGAATTTGAGGAAACACTCACGACATGATTTAGAACACTTCCTCAATTCTACTTCCTATCAATTCGTTTTGAATCGATTCAAAGTTTAAATGGGTTTTGAGTTTATAAAAAAAAAATATCGGTTTTGTTTCTTTTTTTTTTTAACGAACACCAATTACTGAATGATATTGATAAGTACTTAATATAGCTGCAATAGAAATGATTGGGAGGCAAAGGTTCACAAGAAGAATAAGAAAATAGAAGGGAGATAGTGATGTATACCCATTCCATTCATTCATATATCTATATCTATCGGTTATTATATATAACAATTAATATTTATAAATATAATTATAATAAATATACTAAAACTAATAATAATGATAATAACATTACTAATACAAATAATAATAATAATTATATATGTTAATAATAAATACTAAACAAATTTCTTACCTATATATTATGTACAATACTATTATTGATTTTTTTACTAACAATTTTTATTTTAATAGAAGTATAATATTAATAGTATTTTAAATTTGTAGTTAAATTTAATATATTAATATTACACATTATTAATCATGTATATTTTAATAATTATACATATATATAACATATAATAGTTAAATCTTTTATATACATATCCAAATAACTATTTATAGAAGTCACATACACTTATATATAGTTTTATTTTTAATAATCACATTATTTTGTTTATTATTTTATATATATTCAATACTAATGATTATATCTTATTGTTTCAATTTATTTTATATACTACTTTACCTATTTAATTCAATTAATTAAATTGTATTTTATTTTACATATTTAATTTAATTTATGTTTCATTACTTCTAATTATTATACATTCTTATATTTACATACATACACACACACACACACACACACACACACACACATATATATATATATATATATATATATATATATATATATATATATATATATATATATATATATATATATATATACAAACAATTGTTCGTGAATCGTCGGTAATGGTCAAAGGCCAATGCATTCATGTAAACTATTCAAAAATTTTGAAACACGATTTAACAGACTTTGCTCATCATGTCGAAACCATATAAAGATTAAGTTTAAATTTGGTCGAAAATTCCTTGGTCATCACAGTACCTACCCGTTAAAGAAATTTCGTCCCGAAATTTGAGCGTGGTCGTCATGGCTAACAATAAATATGTTTTCTTGACGAATATGAACTGATAAATAGAGTTTTATCATTACAGATAACATAATTCAATTATTCGAAGAGCACGAATGAAGCTAACACAAAAGAGTGAATTGAACAAATGAAGTTTCATTTTAACTTTTGACGTTGTCTTGGTTGAATTTAGTAAATAAGGTGTGTCTTAGCTTCTGACGTTGACTTGGTTGAATTCCGGAATTCAAGGGATTTCAAGAAAATCTTCGAAATCTATAAGATTTGATTCTTCGACGAGTAAGGAAATTAAGATCTCTATAATTGAATACGGTGATCTGCCTCGATTACTCTGTCTGGTATTTTCATTATAAATTAAACTCTTCCGTTCCATTATTCTTACCATTCTTATACTTTCTTTCTTAGTTCATATATCCAAAAGATTGTGAAAATGCTTAATTCTGTTCTAATCCTTGTCCTTATCCTTACTATCGCAACAATTATTCTCCTTTTTCAACTTCCACCAGATGAATCTGCTTACTTCTACTTTGCCCTTGGGGTTATAGTACTTATAATTCTCCCGTGTCTTTATGTTGCGATAAACATTGATATATACGGTTTGTAATTTATGCGTTGTTATCGGGCTTTATATCTCTCCTTATATTTCAATGTCCCTATTTCTGTTTCCTATAATCATTGCCATCCATAGTTAATACTCCCTCCTATTTGCTGCGATTTATACTCCAATTTCTATTTCGGAGCTTTGTCCCTTCGTTTCTTCTTCTTGCGATTTGGCACCTCTTGTAATGGTCCAGAATTCGCAGATATAAGTTTCAGAATGAACATTGTTAATGTTCTAAGAAAGAAACGGTAATAGCACAATGTGACTTGTCAAATTACCAGAATTCAAGGAAAAGATGGGACTATCAAGAATATATTTTCTTGATATGTTCGGAAGTTAATCAGAATGAAAGAGTTATGTAACATGACACATGTTGACGTTATAATCTGTGAATCATCATGTTCCATTTAGAAACTCAGCATGACTTACTGTAATATAACCACGTTGATCAAGTGTCATTATATTATACTAACTCATGCATCAGTTCCCAACATTACTTCAATAACATTCATATTTTAATCTCGAAAGTTTACTGAATATAGAAACTAACAGTTTCTATATGATGTAACACTGATAGCACGAAGAGATTAATGATTTCAGATAAGAATAATTATAAAAATATCTTCAGAAATATGGAGGATATTTATAATGATAGATACGATAATATCTTTGAATATCTAAGATCAGAGGATGATGAATACTATTGTCCGCAAGGGTTTAGAGTAAGGAGCTAGATATTCGCTAAAGACTTCAGCGGGCATTGAATCATTTGGATTCTTTGAAGTCAAACTTATTCTTTGTGATTTGTCCACGGCTTCCTTCATAGTTTCGCATAATCCGCTTTTCGGTACTAAATTTTCTATTAAATGTTTCAAGTACTCCATTCTTTATCATCAAACTTTCTAGGGTTAAGGTCTTGTACAGTTTTTGCCGCTGTATTCAGCTTTTTCAGAATTTGTGGTATTGATTTGTAGACTGGGTGCTTTTCAGAATTTCAGAATGAAAGACCATAATTCTAAAAGATAAATGTTATACATATAACTGTTGATGTAGATATGTTGTGCGTTTTCAAAGTACTGATTGCTAACTCCCGATAATTGGTATGGCAGTTCTCGTTACAAGATGTAGATGAGTATATGATAGGGTTTCAATAAATAAATATAATGATTTATCGGAGAGATTTAAACCAAGAAGCAACGAGGTTGCTGGTACGTCTGCTGGTATTGTGGTAGAATATGAAAGGTTTCCCAGTAAAAAAAAAAGAGCACGCATAAATATCAAGGTTATAATAAGGTTGTTTCGAACGAAAAATCGACGTTGTCTTGCTGGAGCTGTGACAAAATTCGCTACTTTGAAAAGGGATTATCAAGTTATTTTGGGTAATAATAACACTAAGGAATTAGCACAACTACGTGTTAAACGTTTACTCAGTTTCCGAGAGTTTTTCAGATGCATAATTATATTCATCAATCTTTTCTTCCGTAGATGAAGTGCGGTTGGTTCATTTTCTTGATTGAGGTGTTTTCAAGAATCATGAAAGGTTTGAACGCAGATTGTAATCGTCAAGATACAAATTAGGTTTAAGATGAAATCAAGTGGCAAACTTGAAGAATTGTTTAGTTTCATATGTTATAATCAATATTTTAATTCATTTTTAATTGTCCAATGATGGCAGTCCACAGTCGATAGTCCACAATTAACAGTCCAATAATTCATATATATTTTAATATGTAATATTCGAATTAATTAATACGTATCGTGACCCGTCTACATGTCTCAGACTCGATCACAACTCAAACTATATATATTATTGTAGAATCAACCTCAACCCTGTATAGCGAACTCGATCATTACAACATATAGAGTGTCTATGGTTATTCCAAATAATATATTTAGATGCGTTGATATGATATGTCAAAACCTTGTATACGTGTCCCGATATTTAAAGTGCGTAAAAATAAATAACAGAAATTAAATGACGATAAATAAAGTGCGAGAATGTAAATTGCGAGAATGTAAATTGCGATAATTAAATTGCGATAAGTAAAATGTAATCAGTTAGCTAGGAACAGTTAGCTAGGATTTTGTTAGCGTGGATTCTTAACAAGATTTCATATTGTTAATTAGTCTGTTTCTAATCAATTTTTATTGTGTCTATTATTTCTTCATTATGCCACTTGTTGGATTCTGATAGGTCAAAATCCAAATATGAAATTGAATTTGAATGAAAATAGCTATTCTTTGGTGAACGGATACGTATATCGGTAGATGTAAATAGAATAGTGAATGACTGTTGAATCAGATTCGAAGAATGTACAGTGTAACTTATTAATGTGAAATCTAAATATTCCTCGGGTATTACCTACCCGTTAAAATATTTTCACCATTAACAGTTTGTACAATAAAAATTTTAATTACAATCTTTATGAGAACATATATACATATATATTTTCCTCAGACTTTATTATGGATTTAATGAGTTAATGTGGTATTAAACTCATCATATTTACGGCTAGAACTAGAGTACATAATCTCTAAAACATTAGAGATTACATAATCACCATGAAGGACGAAGATAGTTAACGATGATTATGCTTGAGGTATAGATTTGCGAGGTTGAGACGTGTGATGATGTTGTTGTTGTTGGTACTGGTTATGTTGCTGGTGCTG